>NC_135999.1:3508524-3511024 GCF_048128805.1 Centroberyx gerrardi | reverse complement strand
CATCTAAATTATAATTGAACCCTGGTCGGCAACTACATCCACACAATCCATATTAGAAAAGCGAGCCTCTAAACGAGCCGTTTGGATATCCGTAACTTTGTGGCGTCACAAAGGTTCGCTCATTATCATTTCTGTAAGAAATAATAGACTAACAAAGTGTTTTTTTCAAACCGGTTGAGCGGTCGTCATTGTTTATTACCGGAGAGTTTTCCCTACCTGTAGCCGCCGGGCCGCGGCGTCTCACGTTTCACTCTTGAAACGGTTAGCCAATCAGAACAGAGGGGTCGTTAATATTAATGAGCCTTAAAGACACGGCGACAGAAACGGCCTGTTCTTGGTAAGGCTCAGAGAGATGCTGGAAAATGAACGTGTAAAAATGGATTGAGAGTGTTTTTGGTACATGACACCACACACACAGCTTTGAATGGACCTCAAGACACAAAATAAAACTCTGGAGAGTGGAGAATATGGACCTTTAAGCCACCTGGTCGCAAGCCTACTACCTCTCTCCAAGCTCCAGGCTATAGCACAACTCCTCATCTATCTACAGTAGAGCGGACCAGTTCAGTTCCACCATGGAAATAATGAAAAAAACGACACCTATTATACGAAATAGATTGAAATAGACTTTCACTGCTTGGTAAATAATTCACGAATGGTGACAAAGCCATCAGGGCCAACAAACGTGGCTAATAAGCCAGCTTCGTTTCTTTCTTTCCCACTCCTTTGTTAAAGTCACAGTAGATGCAGGACAATGTCTGTGTAGTGCAGCCTTGAAACGGAGCTGATTCAAAACTAGCAGACCTAAGTTCAGGATCTGTGTGTGCAGTCTTCCATCTATTGCAGTTACATAAGGTTGACAGACAAAATGTTCATATAAAGTTGACTGGGGAGGCTTCCAATTTCCTCTACTTTTCCGTACTCTGTCGACCATTTTACTCACACACACACACACACACACACACACACACAGCCTGGGGGTGCAGCACTGTAGGTGAGTTGCCAAGTAGTCCGGTAGTCAGTCACCTTTCTGTCCACATCAGTCCATTTTACAGTTAATTAGCTGTTCCTTGCAGAAAGGCCACTTCCATTACACTGTAGTGTGTCTGGAGTGTGTGTGTGTGTGTGTGTGTGTGTGTGTGTGTGTGTGTGCTTGTATCTAATATACTTGCTAAGAGAGGGAAGGATGTAATTCCTAATGTGGAACACTTTCTCGCTGTGTTTATGTGTGTGTGTGCATGTGTGTGTGTGTGTGCTACTCAAGTAGCGGTATTTAAAGGTCCAATAGCTTGCGGGCTACCATTGGCCTTCTAAAGGTTAACATCTTTAGACGGTGTGTGTGTGTGTGCATACAAACGTACATTTGTGGAATTTCAATATATTTACTGAGAAACAGAGTGAAGTGCTTGCTTGTGTGTGTGTGTGTGTGTGTGTGTGTGTGTGTGTGTATTTAAAGCTTCAGTACCTCTCCGGCTAGAGAACACAGTAGTCGTTGTAAAGGTTAAAGTGGAATTAGCCAGCATCACTCAGCTCACCACCACTCCACATAATGAAGTGGCTGGAGGTAAACCTAACCAGCTGTGTTGTAACACTGCATTAACCTGCTGTGGTGGTAACGCACACACACACACACACACACACACACACACACACACACACATACTCTTGAGAAAACACACACACACATCATATTTAATCATATTCCCCCCTAATCAAACACAGTTTTCATTTTTTCGAATTTTCTCTATCACACATGACAAACACACACACACAAATGGCGCTGCCAGACATGAACCAATACAAAATCAGCTTTACATTTTATCGTAGTTAATATATAGCCTGATATATGACCTTCGTTTCATATATCAGTCTATATATTATTACATGACACAATATTAATACAATCTCACAAAGAGCACTTTCAATTATTCCTTAGTTTTCTATGGCTTTGTATTTGTTGCCTGGACCAAAGGCCTCATATTCAATGTGTGTGTGTGTGTGTGTGTGTGTTTTTAAAGCGGTCGATGCCTTCGCACAAGTGAAGTGACTGACAAACGCATTAACAAGACAGGCAGTTTATTCTTCATATTAGACGGAGTGATCAATGCAAATGTATTTATTTAATCACGGTCCGAGTCGCCATAGTGGCCGCTAATGGTGTGAAGCGACGAATCAATGTTAAGCCCAGCAGATGCTTCTTACCATTACCGTTAGATTGCCGTTTGGATCGCACTGGCCGCCGCTGCCGCCGCCGCCGCCGAGGCCGTTTTCATTTCAGACGAGACAAATGAAGCGTCCGTTAGTCTCCACATTGAAATAAGTGTTTTGCCAGGTCCGACTGTCACGGTGTGTAACAAAGCTGCTCCCACTGCTATTAACGCTACAAAGGCCAGTGGATTTTGCCTAAGAGGAGGCCAGCCAGCTGCCAGTGGACAAGAGTAAATATAATTAGAACTATATCCATTTGCTTAACATCTAAATGCGGGTTTGCACTGAAAAT
>NC_135999.1:3496024-3506024 GCF_048128805.1 Centroberyx gerrardi | reverse complement strand
ATAGATTCTCCTTATTTCATCAAATTAAATTCTATGATATGAATACTTCTTCACCCACTGAAAGTGATGAATCAAAGCGGAAGACTGAAATCCAAACTGTCTCCTAAACAGCAGCAGAGAAAGCTGGACTCACCAACATTAGATCTTTTCCTCTCTCGTGTCTTTGGTATAAAGCATCACAGAGCGGCCGGGTTGGTAAACATGAGCATGCTGTGTGCAGTTTACTGACATAACCTTGCAGGAATTCTGGGTATTGTAGTTCAAAGGTATCAAACAGTGACCTCTCGCTGCCATTTGGAGCCTATGCCTTTCAGTCACATGTGAACAACCACATGTGAATTCAAAGGACACTTGTTGGTTTTCACATGTGAACAATTTCCCTCATGCTGTGGTCTGACGTCACGTGACACTTTTTGCTTCAGATGTAAAAATGTCAGTATTTTTTTTTTTTTTCACATTTTCACCATTAGATATGCCATTAGATATGTCAATATTTGTTTTGCATGTGAAAACTTCATTTCACATGCAAAAGGGCCATTCACAGGTGAAAATGTCAATGGGAAATGTCACATGTTAGCGTATGAAACCCGACGTGTCCAAAAAGTACATGTGCATTTGGGTTTTCACATGCGACTTTTGCTGAAATCATTATCACTGGGAGAATATGAGATGCTAGCACGGATGCAGATGTCGATATGTCTTCCCAAGTAGATTGTACAAAATTAAATTAAGCTTTATTTCATCTGCTGGAATCAGTGTGACACTGGACATGGTGATAATGCAACAGGTGCAAATATTCCATGACAGCAATGGGTTGTCGTGAAATAATATCACAGTAGAAAATCATGCATTCCTTTTTTTTTTGTGTATAACTTTCATTACACATATAGCTTTGCAGTAACTTCACTTTTAAATGTCTTTTCCAAATGAAGGCTTTGGGTCACATTTACTATGTTTAACAAGAGCAAAAATGAGATATTCTGTTTGAGGCATAGTCTACACTGGAATGTGGCTTGAATGAATGGGAACTAAAGTTGCTTTCAAAATGTTTCAGTGATCAAGACTCATGAAAACAGTCATCCTTGAAAATCATTTTGTTTGGCCTTGATTTAACTATGGTGATAATACAACTACTGAGCATTGAGCCACCATGACGCCCATCAGCCTCAACAGTGACACCCTGCATAAATATGAACTTCTCTAACATGGACTTCTGAAAAAATATTTACTCCCAGTCAAAAGTTTACTTTCTGGATAGTCACAGTTTCTGCAGGTCACCGGGAAATATTGGGTGCATAAACCTTGTTTATATCACTAGGGATGCACATTAGTCATTTTGGGTTGCATCTGGGTTTGCATTTCCTCCTGTAGCCCCTTTGGGTCCTTTCCAGACAAGGTGATAATTTTGTTCCTCGCCCATAGGACCGAAATGATTGAGCTCCATCACATCTGCAGCCTGGGCCTGCCACCAGCCAGTTCAATACAGAGGCAGCGCTAGACTTTAATATGAGGTGTATTCCACCACGAAGGGACATTTACATTTGTCATTATGTACACTGCCACCGGCTATGTCCCCCTGTCCAGCAATGACAAGTTAATAGCCCGGTTTCCACTGCAGGGCTAAACAGGACTCGCCCAAGACTCATTCATTATTAATCTTTAGTAATTTAATTCTCTCCCGAATCACCGTGATTTTTTGAACCTTGTTGCCATAAGACACGATTTGTCAACAGCATTATAATCTAAAATTGAAGCGTGCTGCTATGACAAGGTAATCATGATTTGGTAATTATGACCTAATCCTGCTATGACAAGCTAATGATCGCCTGTCTGCAGTTTTGGTAAGTTACACAAATCAATGCCCCGTCACTGTGGCCCGAGTGCAAACACACAGGCTAATGCAGCTGCTTCATGCAGCGAGTGCAGATGGAAATGAACCATTCTGGCTACAGAGGCTCTGCCACATTTGGATTAATGTTCATTAGGGGACAGGTCATTAATGTCTAAACTAAACTAAATTAAACATTTTCAGTTTTATAAACTATTTTCATAAACTAAATGAAGCTAAACTAAACTAAACATATTCAGTCATAAACAATTTTCATGAACTAAACAAATCTAAAAATATGCAGTTTTCTAAACTATCTCCATAAACTAAACTAAAATAAACATTCAGTTTTAGAAACTATTTTCATAAACTTAAACATATGCAGACTTATTAACTATTTTCATAAACTGATCTAAACTAAACATATTCAGTCTTATAAACTATTTTCAGAAACTAAACAAAACATATTCAGTCATAAACTATTTTCAGAAACTAAACATAGTCAATTTTATAAACTGTTTTCATAAAGTAAACTAAACTAAACCAAACATATTCAGTCTTATAAACTATTTTTATAAACTAAACTAAACTAAACTAAACATTTTCAGTTTTATAAATTATTTTCATAAACTAAACTAAACGAAAATATACTAAACATATTCAGTCTTATAAACTATTTTCATAAACTAAACGAAACTAAACTAAACATATTCAGCACAGGATTTTACACATTTTTAACAAAACACTTGATGCTGGGGATGCTGGTTTCCCACACCTCTCTCTGGTAATTAAGGGGGAAATGTACACAATTTGAATTAAAAAAAGGGGCATGTCACGACGTTGTCACTCCCTGCCCCCTCACCCCCCAGTCACCCATGTAGCATAACCTTTATTCCCCTCATAGCATTTATTTTGTCATTTCCCAGCAGCGAGCCGGCTATCATGGAGCCAACCTGGCTATCATTTACCCAGACTGAGAAGTGACATTAAAATGACAGGCTAATAATCGTCATTTCAGCCGCCGTCTCGTCCCGTCAGTCACCTGCCCAACCCCAGCCTCTGCCTCCGCTCAGGCACATGAACTCACCAAGATCATAGAGAGAGAGAGAGAGAGAGAGAGAGAGAGAGAGAGAGAGACAAGCCAGTCCAGTCTGTCAGTTTGTTTAATTTTGTTTCATTTCAGTTCAGTTTATTCTTGTCCAGTCCGTTTCATTCCAGTCCAGTCCAGTCAAATCTAGTTTAGTCTGGTTTAGTGCAGGCCAGTTCAGTTCAGTTCAGTTTAGTTTAGTTTAGTTTAGTTTAGTTTAGTTTAGTTCAGTTTATTCTAGTCCAGTCTAATCTAGTTAGGTCTGGTCCAATGTAGTCCAGTCCAGTCTAGTCCAGTTCAGTTCAGTCAAATCCAGTTTAGTCCATAAGTTCCAGTCCACTCCACTCCATACTACTGCAGTCCAATTCAGTCTATTCTTTTCTAGTCTAATTCAGTCCAGTCCAGTCCAATTACTTTCAGTTCAGTTCACTGAAGTGCAGTTCAGCTCAGTCTATTCCAGTCTAGTCCAGTTGAATCCAGTCCAGTCTATTGTAGTCTAGTGAAGTCTAATAGTCAAATCCAATCTGTTTTTATGTATTTCCACTTTTTTTTGGAATTGGTAGGTTCAGCCAAGCAATATGATTAGTCATATACATGCTCCACTATGCTGATAATTCCCATAATGCACAGCTAGCCATGCTTTATGGATTGCAGTGCCAACCCGGCTGGCCACTAGTTTCTATCTTTCTCTCTTTCTGTTGTTTATTCTTCTGTGCTACTTCGTAGAAAACTGAACAGACAGTACACACATCGGTATCTGTTCTGTACAAAAGCCATAACACCCCTGAGAACGTTCTTCACTGTCCTTCCAGGTACTTCAGTGATGCCGACGATCCTCCGCTGTGCATTGCATCGCCCCTCTTGGGTGTCGCATAAAGTACAGCAAAAGAGGAGTGGGTCAGACTTGAAACAAAGGTGTTGTAAGCACACGAGGTGCGGCTTAGCCCACAGCGCTTCAAGGCTCCTCCATGCTGTGTATATCTCCCAACAGTATAGCGTTGGGTCTTTACATTATAGCAGCAGCAGCAGCAGCAGCAATAGCAGCAGCCATTTATCTGTTAGCTGTATCTGCTTGCCTGTCCCTCAGTCCCCTGACAAGTAAATCATCTCTTCTCTGGCCGTGACAGCGCAATCCTGATGACTGTCACTTCTACAGGCCGGCCTGGGCCACACACACACATGCACACACACGCAGGCATCACACACACACACACACGGGCATCCGCACACACCATTTTTGTCAGAGGGGGATGCTCGCCCACTCAAGGGCAGAGCGGTGACACCTCATCATGAGCCAAATGAAGCAGGAGCAGCGAGGAGAGGAGGAAAAAGAGGAACGATGGAGGGATGGATGGAGCGGAACGACGTAGCGATATGGAGAGGTGGGGGTGGGGGGGTGGGGGGGGGGTACGCCAACGAGACGGCCAGCATCAGGCGCCAGATTTCAGGGGCATGAAATAGGCTCTGGGTACATGGAGGGGGGGAGAGAGAGAGAGAGAGAGAGAGAGAGAGAGAGAGAGAGAGATGCATTGTATGTGAGAGAAAGAAAGAGACAGAGAGAGAATTGTAGTACCTATAAAGAATTAAGCGAAACCTATCTTCCTAAATTCAAAACAATAATGTAGTCAATTTCGCAAACCTTTTCCCCGAATGAAAAATGACAGTATATTCCATGAGAGAGAAAAAAAAAGAGTCTGTCACACTTGCAGCGAAATGTGTATTAATCTGTCACGATTTCAGACAGGAGGCACATTACCCAGCGAGCATTTGACAGACGGTGATGTGCAGGATGTGGCCAAGTTCAACGTCAAACCCAAACGAGCGCACAATTTCCACAAGATGATATGATGTCAGGGGGAAAATTCATATTGAAACAGCCCTGGAAACTGTTTTGAACTGATATCAGAAAGATGTGATTTCGCTAAACGAAGCAGGTAGCAGCTGTGGGCGATTACGGTCCACTTTCATTTTGGTGCTATATTTACACCGATTTCCAACGTTGGTGCAGGCATCAACATCTATTCAACGTCAAGGTGTTTGCTGGGTAACAATGGAAAGATAAGATGCATCTTGTATGTCCTTCCAGTCCAGTAAATTATGTATTGATTTAGTCATCACTTAGTGTGATATTATGTGTGATGCTATGGGTGTCTGGTTATAATCTGTCATTTGTTTTTGGGTTTGTTTTTTGCTTTGGCAGTAAGTCATGCCAATGTACTTCATGCCAATAAAACACCTTTGAATTGAAATTGAATTGGATTGAGCCAAAAGGAGAGGGAGGAAAAAAAAAGAGGATAGACTCACTTTAGCATGAGCCAGAGAGAGAGAGAGAGAGAGAGAGAGAGAGGAGTGAGTGAGAGAGAGAGAGAGAGAGAGAAAGAGGCCCTCTCTACAACTGGCGTTAACATGCTTTATGTATCACGCTTCTCCTATAATTTAGCTGGATTACATTCGTACCTGACATTAAAATGCATCTCCGGTATACACATTAAAATGGGATTTCTCTTCCCTTAGCTAAAATGCAGATGGTCACGCGTGTCACTTCCTCTGGTTAATATTTCCGTCCTTTAAAATTGACAGTAAACACATCGTCCTGTTTGTTCCCCATCCACCATTATCCTGACAATCTATTTTCGACAAGTGTCTTCCTATCTGAGCTGCTGCTTGATTTGCATAAGTGATTCCTGGTTGGATCTGTGCATTAAACTTCATTTGCGTTTACCTAGCTCCTATATGTGGATTGGAGATGCACCGCATGTACACTTTGTCGTTCATGTGGTCAAATGCATGTATGAGATGAGAATCCAACAAGCAAATAGTAAACATGTTGTCCCCCACCAGTGATGTAGTTCCACCCTTGGGTCAGTCAGTGATTGCTGAGTGTACTTGAAATATGAGTGAAATTGTATAAGCATTTTCGTATGGGACAATGAAAGGACATATTGACCATATATTTCTGTTGCCTACTCTCCTCAGAATTAGGCTTACAAGTTATATCTTGAAATGTAGTAACTGTAATTGTCCTGTTTTTACTCAATACAGTACAAAATATAAGAACTACAATACGCAATAAATACAATCCGTACATTACACAATGTACACTACAATACAATTTATAATACAATATACAATATAACATACAACACCAGGAGTGTGAGTGTTATGAATAATATAAATGCTAAATGATAAGTGATATATGGTATTGCACAGTAGGTAAGTGGTAATATGATATAAGTAGTCAACACTGACGGCACAGTGGTAGTGCAGTGATGAGTGCAATAACAGTCCAACAGTCCAACAACTGTACAATAACTACAGTGTCTTGTGGTTAGAGGTTTGCCCAAAAATTCTCCATTGACTCTCACTTCAACACATCAACCCAGTCTGATGTCTCCAAGTGTAGCGTGTGTAGACTATTATGTTACCTATGATAACTTTAACTGTATTGCTTTACCACTGAGTCCCCATTCATTGTCCCCCACATTGTATGATAACTTTAACTGTATGACCTGCTTTACCACTGAGTCCCCATTCATTGTCAATGCCGCCCCCTAGTGGCACAAAGTCAACATTACAGTGTGACTAACTAACTAACGAACGAACGAACGAATGAACGGACGGAGACCGATCCATAGTCCCTCCTTTGGTGGGGGACAATCACCCAGGACTCATAGTAATTCCAGGTGGAAAGGGGGACATAGAGGGCAGAAAGAAAGACAGAGTGAAAATAGGAAATATTGACCGAAAGAGCGAGGGGGAGTGGGAGAAAGAGCAAAAAAGAACGGAGAGAGAGAGAGAGAGAGGATGTGTAAGAGAAATGAAGCGGGATCGGGACGAGGTCCTTGCCACCGCCTGTCCCCGTCATTTGGAAGAGCGAGAGAGAGTGAGGGATAGATGGAGATGGAGTGATGGAGAGCAGGACAGAGGGCTATGTTTCGCCTCAGAGAGCCACAGATGGAGAGTGATGATAATTCAGCGATGGGCAGAGGACAGAGAGGGGAGGAGAGCCGGGGTGAAAGGGGGGGAGAGCGAGAGACGTAAGAGAGAAAGGTAAGGACGGTGGTAGAAAGGGTCAGGGAAGGGAGGTAGAGAGACAGAGAGTAAGAGAGTTCTAGGTACAGGCAAAAAGTGAAGTCCAGAAACAGAAAGATGGTCCAGGACGGTGAGAGTAGAATGTAGATAATAATTACGTGGGCCTTAGTATCCGTCAAATTGCCTCGGAGAGAAAAATGATTTCTTCTAGAGATCAAAATCGTCTTCGCTAGACCCAAACCTTACAGATCTCTATAAGAGCTTGCTGGGCTACTTGCCAAATTCCAGTCTGATTTTACTAGGCAAATGGACCAAGACCACAGTCTTAGGTCCCATTTACAGCCGGCATAAACATATGTCTCGTATCCAGATTGAGTCTGAATGTGATTTATTAGGCCCCATTTACACCTGGCATTAAAATGAGATCTGTATCCAAATATACTATCCAGGTAACGATCGATCTGATCCCGCCCTTTGCATTTACACCTGGTATTTAAATACGTTCTTGTTGTCTGCATTCTGTTCACATTGTGATCAGATCTCATGTTTTGTCCGCACTATGCAAAGCAGGCAGTAGGTGGGGAGGAGGCATTGTCAACAAAAACAAACATGGCGGCTTGGATTTACATTTGCGGAGGAAAGGGTCATCTCTTACGTCTCTTTCGTAGGAGGCAACAGAAACAACAACCGGTCCTTTTTGCAGCAGTAGTGTATGCAAACGTTGCAGCTGCTGTGAACGCTGCTACAGCGACTTACTGTATGGGTGAGGGAAAGAAGCGATGACTGGTGGGAGCGGATGGTGCTAGTGGAGTCCTTTAGCGAAGCTGAGTGGATGGCAAACTGAAAGTCAGGACGTTTCTACCCTGTAGACGGGACTTTCTCACTAATGCAGACACACTGCACAGATTGCTTTTCCACCCGGCTGACTGTGGCTGAGATCCGATCACCTTCGGAGGTGGAGTTTGCACCTTGGATATACATGCGTTTTTCTTTATTCAGAGAAGATATCCAGATACAGATCGCATTTGAATTGACACCTGACATTAATCTGCATATCCGGTATACCAATTGAAATCGGATTTCTCTTTCCTGCACCAAAACACAGGTTGCCACTTCTTGTAATATTTATGTCATTCAAAACTGACAGTAAACACCTTATCTGTGTGTCACTATCTACCTACCTGCAACCTATTAGATATGCATTGATTTCCTGGTTGGATCTGTGTTCGTAGTTGTTGAGGTGGTTAGGGTGATTGGATCTTCAATGCATCTTGGGTGCGATTTGATGTGTTTTTGCTCTATGTATCACCTAGAACCAACTGTTTCTTAATGATGCTAACAGACACAAACATAGAAGTTTTGAGTGACTGTAATGATGGTAGTAAGTGCGTAGATAATGACGGAATTTTCATTTTGAGGTGAACTGTTCCTTCAATCTCTATCCTACAACTGCACAGGAATTGTTCGTAACTGCAACACACCATATTCATTTTCCAAGGTTTTAGACAAGGTTGTTATCTGTCCATGACCTGGCCTTCCTTTCCATAACATAATTCACTCTGGGAGGTGAGGAGTGGGTCAGAGAGGGCGTCCTGTAACCGGAAGGTCCCGTGTCCCTCGATCCTCCATGACCCGAAGTGGAAGTGTCCTTGAGCAAGATGCAGAATTTGTGTCACAGCTCAAGGGTGAATCGTTCCCTTGAGGATCAATAGAGCGTCACAAAAAAGAAAAGCAAGGAGAAAGTGTGTTGAACCACAAGTGCTTTCGTGAGACGCTTGTTAAATATGATCTGAATACTGCTGCTTGAGCTTATCACTCCTGCACTTGTTTGCATTGAAATAGCTTTACATATTGTGTGGGCCACATAAAGAAGATGGACAGCTCATGCGCCTTTCATTTTCCAATTGAAAAGTGTATTCTGGGAGAATAACTTATTCCCTTTCTTTCCTGACATGAAACAGACTTATTTTGATATTGTGTTGTTGATGTTATTTCTGGGTTTTTTTTCAAGCAGATATTCTCTTGATCTCGTCCTTATACCGGCTTTTGAAGCTTTGTGTGTGTGCACGGCTGTGTCGGTGTGTATGTGTACCTGCGTGTGTGTGGATTTGTGAGCATACGCCTGTATGTGTGTCTAGTTTGATGTCTGTTGTTTGTTCTGTTTGTATGGGTTTAGCATTCCCCATCCCTGTACCCTTTCCATCCTTTCCCAGTGTACCGCAAACAAATGGCGGACTTGTAAAGACCGCAGGTGTTCGCTGGAATCGAAATCTCCGCCGTCGCCTTTGAACGCGCCGCAGCCTGTGTCTCTTTGTCCCAAAGTCACTACGACTTTTCTGCAAAAAAAGCCACCTTTAAAAGGCTGACTACTTGGAATAACAAGATTGAAGTGAAAGCATATTAAGATTTGCCGTTGAACAGTGCTTTCTGCTGCCAATTTAGATGGACCGAATGGAAACTGGCGATTGTGCCGGCAAATTGGTAAGCTGAAGGGGAACCGAAGTAGAAATGCGCACATCCAGCTTGGTTTGGACAGGATAATGGCAGACCCGAAGCACAATCCCATGTGTCGATATATATATATATTCCATTTCTTCTTTCTTGTTCTTTCTCCAATTACCAGCCATCACACAGACACAGCCGTGGGATGGAGCTTATGGATTTCAGGCACGAGCCAAGTGCGCGACTTGGTTGCCATCTCCATACTGCGCTCCACATTGCGTTCCAAATGATGACAATTTTCTACCAGGCTGGACCGGAAAAAGAAATAAGCCTCTGGCATTGTGGGATAGCACAGTTTCTATACTGCATTTACTGTGTGATATGAGTAAATGTGTGCTGGGTCAGCCTACCCAGGGTAAATAAAGGTTAAAAGCACCATACAGTTGACAGTGAATGACAGGTGTAGTTTGGAAGGGAAAGCATGACCATAGATGCTTTATACTGTAAAACAAAATGCATTATTTGAAGCCAAAGCCTCACTTAAAGAGCAACTAAACCCCAAACCCAAATCTGTGATGAAGCCTGACACCTAGTGGTGAAAAGTAGGGTAC
>NC_135999.1:3428524-3491024 GCF_048128805.1 Centroberyx gerrardi | reverse complement strand
CTCTCTCTCTGAGACTATGACAGTGATGATTTGACTCTGAGGATCTGACACCAAAATCTGTGACTGACAAACACATGCACACACACACATACACACACACACACACACACACACCTTGACACCCTGTGTTGTGTGTGTCTGTGTGTCTGTGTGTGTGTGTGTGTGTGTCATATTAGACGATGATCTTCCACTCTGAAATCTGGCATCTCTGGGGCGAGACTCTCATCCATTTCGACTTTCATCTCTCCCTCCGCTCTTTTTTCTTCTCTCTCCGTCTGTTCCTCGGGGACGAGGCTTCTACCTCTCATTTCTTTAATTATGCTTTTTAATTCCAATAAGCCCCGAGCGATGTTTTCTGAATTTATTAGTCTTTCTGACATGCGGCGTGAAAGAAAAATGTCCCTTAAAGAGACATGTTGCTCAATTTTCTTTTTGTTTTTAATCAAAAAATCTTAATTTCTCCTAGGTAATATTCCCGTCAACCACCAATATTGGCCACTCTGGAGACTCGTAGCCACTGTAGCGCTCACTGTTCATTTTAAAAAGTATAGTCTTAATATTGTATTTCTAACACGTACGCAAACATCGCAAAGCTGATCCAGGTCTCTGTGTTCTAGGTTCTGGAGTATTTCTTTTCATAAAGAAAAAAAAAAATCAAGCAGCAAAAACATTCAAGAAATGAATCCAGGCCTCTCTCTCTCTGTCATCTCAGTCTTGTCTTCCCACCCCTCCGTTCTGATTAATATTCTGATCAGCTTCAGCTAAGCAAAACCCACTGACCTCCACTCACAGTATACCCACTCAAAATAGCACCAGGAGCAGCTAGCTAGACACACACACATACAATACACCCTATAGAAAACAGCACTGCCAGTTTATAGGCTAGTATCAGCAGATAGCCAGCAGGTGAAGGAGGAATGTTAAAAAATCAGACAAAGGTTTCAGGAAGCAACCAAATTTATTTATTATTATTATTATTTATTATTTATGTATCTTTTTTCACATGGTGGCAATATTTGATTTACATCATCCTGAGGGTAGTAGGCTAATTGGTAGAAGTAGATCTAATTCTTATTAAATGTCAGTATTAACAGCCTTTAGCTTTAGCTGTAATATGCTAACATGCTTCAGGTGCTTCTTTAGCAGTCAAATTGTTTGTGTTAGCTGCTAGCTTACACTAGCGTTAGGTGACATTAGCTGGTAAAAACTGCTACTGTTAAAACTAGCTTGCTGACTACAACTTACACAATTCAACCTAGTTGGTTTTAGAGATAAATATAGCCTAACACTAACAACATGGAGTAGTGGACTGCTAACATTAGCTAACTTTATGGATCAACATTATGGCTGTAGGCCTACCCATAACAGTTGCTTTATTAGCCTTTAATTTGGGCTTTCTCCAGCTCTGCTCATCTTGCCACAATGTCAAAGGGTAAATCTGGTGTGTATTTGAATTGTTTCTGTCCAAAGACAAGGTGAGTTTGCCCTGTTTCCATCAACTTCATTATCTTTTGGGTTGGGTTTCCCACATTTTATTGTGTAACACGGAAGTCAGGACACAAGTTGCGAAGCCATTACGTTTATACTTCCGCACACAACTACTCTGCAAAAAATCGGAGCAATCCAACTTTATTTTATCCCCGAAAATGTCTTTTTTTGTGTCGAAAGTAACAAAACTGGAACTGTTTTTCGGTAGGAAAAAAACAAAAATTGGGAAAAATCCCTGGAGTATGCAATGAGCGATAATCAAAAGGGAATCCCAAATTAAAATCTATGCTATCCTTTATTCCCTGATGAAGGCCAGGAGGCCGCAACATGTTGGTTCAATGTTTTTAGTATTCCCAGCCATGTAACCAATAAAGGCTTTTTAACTTTTGGATTACGGATAGAGTGCCTTGGACTTTTTCTTTTTGGGATTCCCTTTGGATTATCGTTCATTGCATACTCTTGAGGATTTTTCCCAATTTTTGTTTTTTCCTACTGAATTGACACTCACTTCCAAAGAGCACCTATCCTACCCAACTGTTTTTTTGTTTTTCTACTTGTGTTTATTTATTTATTGGCATGCATCATTTCTATACATCAACCCAGGCCTCATATCGGGGACCTGTATGTGTCTTCATTTCCAAGAAGGACCTGGACGATAAGAACGAGCAGTACGCTGAGACACTGCACTGAAACTAGTTAACCGGGAGAGAGAGAGAGAGAGAGAGAGAGAGGGGCGTGATTCATTTCGATGTGGGGAGCTACTTCTTACTGACGCAGCAACATGGTCCAACTTGATGTTCTTTAGGGAGGGATAATTTGACATGCCAGATGCTGCATTCTCTCTGTCCTTCACCCTATCGGCACAGATGTGTCCACGGTGTAAAAGGAATAGCGGGGAGTGGAGTGACTCAGTTGCTGACTAAGGCCTGCAGCTGTGAGGAGCATAAGCTGCAGGAAGATACACTCGCTTTAACTCCTTCGGCGGCGGTTTATGAGGCGGTGAGTATGTTTAGCATGAATTAGCTGTAGCCTACAAGCCGCATGTCAGCGCGTCTTTGTTTCCGGAAGCTATCTTACGCGCTACACTTGTGTTGCCAGAGGAAAATGGCAGTCAGGCAGCGCTTCCATTGGTCGTTCCACGTTGTCGAACAAATTTCTATGACAAAAGGATCGATTGACTCTTGAAAATAGGCTTGGCGCTGTCAGCAGGGTGCTATTTTAGCGCTAATGAAGAAGGATATGGCCTCGAATGATGAAGCAAATCCTCCTCTTTAAAAAGCGATGTTTCACTTTTTGGTAGGAAGAAGTCGCTTTCCAGCACACATCCGTAGAAGTTGAGGAGCAGGGAGGAAAAAAACAACAACAATTTACCCTTTTTCTATCCTCCTCGGCTAAATTAAAATAAATCACCGACTCAGACTGCTGCTTCTGCCATCCCCACCTTTCTTTTTCCCCCCCTCCTTCTTCTATTGCTCACTCAGTCTCTCTGTTACTATCTCCATCCTCCATCTCTCCATCCCTCCCACTCCCTCGGCCTCTTGGTTTGCAAGTCTGTCCCTTTCTCTCTCTATCTATCTCCTTCTGAAAATAGTAGCGAGGGCCTCCTCCACACACACACACACACACACACACACACACACACACACATATGCTCCCCTGGAGAAAGAGGAGAGGAGGAGGAAGAGGAAGAAGAGAGAGAGGAATGAAGATAGAGTCTGGTGAGAAATAGAATACAAAAAGTGTTTGTGTGGCCGGGTTACAATACTTTTGCGATTTGCAAGTCTTTATTTTTTTAAAATTCAATTTCAGTCTTAGTTTAGTTTCAGTTAGTTTTTGCCAGCCACTTGCTAGTTTTAGTTTATGTCCTATTTTCCAGAAATGTGATATTAATAAGATGAGGCTTTTACTCATTTCCCGATAGTTCTCATAAGCCACGGTTAATTTGGCTTTATAGACGTAAATTGAAAGTGCTATTTGAATATTTGTATTTATTTCAATTAACTTTGGATGCAGTGATTATCATTTTAGCTCAGTTTCAGTTTTTCTTCAAACGCTCCAATTTTTATTTCATTTCAGCTTACTTTTTTCATGCTTTTTTTTTATCTTCGTTTTAGTCAAACGTATAAGAGGCAATGTCCTTGTGTATTGTATATGGAGTAATTTTACTTTTGCCTGATTAAATATGGGGTTCCTCCTTTCCTCTCTCTCTCTCTCTCTCTCTCTCCCTCTCTCTCTCTCTCTCAGTGGGGGGAATGCACAAGAAAGTGACTAAAAACACTGAAAAAAATCGAACAAAAAAAACTTACATGAAGGGAAAGTCTACCAATTCCCTCCCTACCCCCCCCCCCCCCCCCCCCCCCCCTCTCTCTCTCTCTCTCTCTGTTTTCCTTCTGTCTGTGTCTTTCCTGTGGTGTGACTTTAGGTGAGTGTTTTTTTTTTTGTCTGAGCAGATGAAAGACACAGAAGCTGGGCATTGATCTGCTCTGTAGGGGGACGACAGAGAGGTGAACCCCCCCCAGAGCACACCCACCACATGTGTGTGGGAGTGTTTCTTTGTGTGTGTGTGTGTGTGTGTGTGTGTATTGTATGGGCGTGCAGATTTGAGTGTTTCTGAAATTGTTTTATGTGTGTTTGTGCGGGTTTTGTGTGTGTGTATTGCGTGGGTGTACATATTTGAATGCTTCTCAAACTTTGCATGTATGTGTGTGTTGTATGTGAATGTGTATTGCGTGAGTGTACATATTTGAGTGTGTTTCTGCAATTGTGTGTGTGTGCACGCAAATTTGAGTGTGTTTCTGAAATTGGGTGACCTCAACATACAGTATATGCGTGTGTCTCTCTGTCTGTCCACATTTATGTGTGTGTGTGTGTGTATTCTGCATGCGTGCACATTTGCGTACATTTCTGCAATTGCGTCCGTCTGCGTATGGGTGCGTGCATATGGATGCAATTGTGCCTGCAATTGTGCCTGTGTGTGTGTGTGTATGAGTGTGTGTAGCAGATTATAGTCTTTCACCCATCGCTGAGCACACAGCACCCGTGGGCTCAGTCGCTCATTCTTTCTCGGCTCCTTCCACAGTTTAGCTGGTAACAACACTTTTCTGTCAACACCGAGGTTACAGCAACTAAACCCACCAGATTTACCACGCAGTCACGCACAGTCACTCACATCTCATTCAGATTCAGTCAAATCGCATCGCATAATTGTTGCTCCACGAGGACCATATGCTCGTGATAACATGCTGTTCGGGACTGGAGTCTATCTCCAGTCTCGAACCTACGGGTCTGGTGTCTGACAGCTGGATAGACGACTGTGAGGGTAATCGTGCCAATTCAGAAATATGTTCTATGTATTCTAATGTGTTTTATGTATTTCCAGATTTACTGACTTTTTACTGCTCAGTTGCCAACAGTAGAAGGCTGTGGTTGCACTGGGCAGCTCCCAGTGTGAGTGCCTCTAACTGTATGAACGTGAATCCTTCCCTGGATAAGTTCAGGTTACAGAAAAGCAGATCAAACCAGCATGGATTGCTGCAGAAACTGCTATATTTAGGATGATTTCATGTGTTTCAAACTATCATGTGAACACATGAACAATACTGCCAGACCTGGCAGACAACTGGCTATTCAATGTGTGAATGTAGTGCCTGAATCATCATCAGGGTCGCTATATATTCACCAAGTTCACTGAATGTACAGGACCTTGTCTCAGGCAGCGTCGGTGCAGAGGCGTAGTGGCATTTCACAGCACATGGTGACATAGTACAAAGCCATCAGGAGCTCACATACAGTTCTATAGATAGTATAAGAGCATCTCCTAGGTCCCTAAAACCCTATTTTTGGCCAGAAATGAGCTTTGAAACTGTGATTTTCAAACTCATACACAATGGCAATGATAGAAAATTATGTATCTCTTACAAAATAACACACAACAGGTGGAACTCCTTGCTCTGAGAGAGGATTTTATACATACATTTCACATCAGAATAGTCATATACATACCTTATACTCTTCTCCATACACATACTGTAGTAACATATAGGTTTACCTGGTACTCATAACCTTATTAGATCAAGTAGAGTTAACTTTCAACTATATCAAGTGAAGTTACTTCAAAATTCAAATACTCAAGAGATATCAGCCTTAGATGGTTGTCATATCCAGTAAATTAGGCCGCTGTTTTCAAATGCATGCAGTTTGCGGTTGCACTTTAAATCGATTTACATTTCGAATCGACTGACCTGACCCCGGACCGGGTGGAGACTGCGGTTGACTTGACTATGTAAGCGGAGTCTAAATGGCAATCGGTCAGTGTCCATCTCAATCAGACCATATCCGGCCCATACGCTGACTCCGCGAACTCCTCGTTTCAACTTATCTCTTTCGCTTCCCCTTGTCTGCCTGCCAGACTGGAAGAAAGAGCAGTGGACTGGGCAAAAGCCTCGGCCTCTACAGGGTATTCATGCACACTCACGCACACACACAACACACACACACACACACACACACAGAGAGAGGGGTAGATATACACACACACACAGAAACACACAGAAACGGTTTCGACTCTAGCCTATTATTTACAGTCTGCTGGTGACAGCTCGCTACACTGTATAGAGATCTGGGGTGTGTGTGTGTGTGTGTGAGAGTGTGTGTGTGTGTGTGTGTGTGAGAGAGAGTGTGTGTGTGTGTGTGTGTGTGATGTGGCCCTCAGCACCTTGATTCCGAGTAGTGATATAGGCTCTCTATCTCTTTCTACACCAGAGACTGGGGGAAGTATACTTTGTTGGCTAAACTTTCCCTTACTGCTGGGAAGAGTTGTGTGTACGTGTGTGTGTGTGTGTGTGTGTGTGTGTGTGTGTGTGTGTGTGTGTGAACCATGTTGAACCTCTGCAGTATTTGAAAATTGATTCTGACTTACTTTAGCGGATGCCAATGAAGCATCCAGGATGTATGTGTAGGCAACTTAAACCGTCATTAAGGGAGGAGAGAGCATTACTTGTTTACTTTCGGAGAGTCCAAAAGTTGTGAATCGATTCAGGACCGATTCATTTAATTCACCTTTGTAAAACTCTTTCGTAGCCAAAATCACTTTGACTTATCTCTCTCTGATGGTGTGTCAGCGAAACATGTTGGATTTTTTACTGTTCCAAAATTGACTAGGGGATTGTCAGGGAAAAATGATCCCCTCAGTACCTGGATTAATATGCTGAATCAGATGTCTCTGTGAATACAAGTCTTTATTCCTTACACATGTACATGGAGACAGGACTCTAGCATGTTAGTCATGCAATCGTAGAGCAGTCTCTAAGGAAAGAAGATCTTAAGACTTTCTTTTATACAGTGTAACAAACATCTTAAAAATAGGCGGGTACAGCGTGATTATAATTTGGTCCAGACTAAGTTCCTCCTTATAAACTGGTTTCAACTGATTCTTCACATACATACAAGCCTGCGGTTTAGACTGTTATCATTTTTAGTAAGCTGACATTTTAACCTCGTGATGCACTCTCCTCTGTGGCCGTTACTTAAACTAGTAACTTCCCATCACCACTTTCACATGTTGCACGCCATACACACTTCACATGCTGTAGAGGACTCTTTTGTGCTTTTTTACTATGACATGGTAAAGACAATACACACAGTCTTATTCTATCCTAAAGTTATCTATTTCTATGTTATTTATTTCCCACACTAGCCAGTGAGTAACGGCTTTTAATATTTTGTCACAAGAAGAGTTGCCTTTGAACCTTTCTTGAATGTAACACTTTGGATTAGTTTGGTTCATTGAGCCTGAAACAATGTCTGGTGCAGCAACTGAGCTGCTAACCCATACACTAGCAACTCAGCTGCTGAACGAACTGAACTAATCATAGAACATTATTTAGTATGCTGTGTGCCGTGCCATGAATGAACAAGGAAGTTGCTTGTGTGGTTAATTACGCCTATTTTTCTGAGAGTAGCCAGCCAGCACTGAAGTCATTACCAAGGTACCAAGGTAGGCAGATTTGTCTTGAACGCTCCTTTGTACGTTGGCAAACCAATTTGACTTGTTCACTTTAAAGAGTAACTAAACCCCATCCAAATCTAAATCTAATAGTGAAAAGTAGGGTACTGAACTGGCCATCTGCTATTGGCTGGTCTTTGTGCCAGGTGACGTCACGTTCTATAGACAGGTGGTGACATCAGACTGGCGCAAAGACCAGCCAATAGCAGAAGGCCAGTGCAGTACCGTACTTTTCACCACAGACTTGGGTTTGGGGTTTGAGGTTCAGTTACTCTTTAAAGAGCAACTAAACCCAAAGCCCAAATCTACGTGAAGCCTGAAATCTAATGGTGAAAAGTAGGGTACTGAACTGGCCGTCTGCTATTGGCTGGTCTTTGGTGCCAGGTGATGTCACCACCTGTTGTACTCTATAGAAGGTGACATTGGGACATTTGGGTTTGGGGTTTAGTTAGTCTTTAAAGTACTATACAAATGAACAATTGATATGTGAGTTGACCTATCGCTACAACTGTCCACCTCTCTCACCGTTAAGCTGCCCCGAGGTAAAGAGACCACATTGATCACCAACTGAAACCTGAAAGGACTCAGATGGGGGTTTTTTAAAAGCTGAACTGTCCCTTTAAGGCTTTTGGACCTGCGGCTGGTGCTATAGTGAGAACTGAAATGATAGAATTATCAATCTATTTAATTATGGTTATATAACACTTCTATCTATTTGATTTCTATCAGTGACTTAATGTAGCGGGGCTATTTGGCTGTCATCTTCATACACCATCTCCATTAGTCCAGATTCAAAGACAGATAATGAGCACACTATATTTGCCTGTTCTGACTGTTGCAGCCAAAGGTTATTAGAGACGTCCGTCCCTGGGTATGGTGCAGTGCCATTATCAGCGGGCGACGTTTTCAAATCTAACTCAGGGCACAGCAAGCAATTAATTTGAAATCCATTTCTTGTTATCTGCCCAATCCGCAGAACGTACTGTGGAAAACAGCGAGACTGTAGCTTTCATTCTCTGTTTCTCTCACTCCGTCTCCCTCTCCCCCAGTGATCATTGCCTCTATCGATGTGTAGAGTGAGTCTCAGTACGTCAATAAGATCTCCAGTAAGAACTCTGCTATCGATTGGCCGGGCCTGGGTGAGAGGATGGTTGGCGGAGAAGAGAAAGAATGGAGGGAAGGGGGTTGATAGAGAGAGAAAGAGGTGGTTTGAGGATGGGTGAGGCTCGGCTGATGGCTTGACTGCTCTGAAGAGTAACAAACTTTCTTTGTCTCTCCATCTCTGCTTTTGAGGAAGGTTGCCTCCTTCATTCTCCTCCTATCAAAGTAAATGAAGAAAAGGGGGGGGAACGAGTGATGAGGGGTGAAAAGAAAGACACAGCGTATTGGAGAGAGGAGATGGGAGGAGGGGATGGGATTAGAGGAGAAGAAATGGAGCAAGAGGAGATGAGGAGCTGAGAGGAGAGGATGGGAGGAGAGGAAGAGGAGGAGAGGGAATGGGAAGAGAGGAGAGGAGAGGAGAGTTTTAGAAGCAAAAAATCAACTTTATTCCAGGATATTTTTAGTCAATTTACGTTAATGCACTGACAGCATAAGTGGAATTTGAATGCGTTCTGCTGCTGTCTGGCATTGACCAACAATGTAGAGAATCCCTTGGAATCTAGTAATATTGGTCAAAATGACTCACAAGGTAAATAAGCATATTATGAACAATCATCAACTATTTTCCATCGCTAATTCTCACTTAAAGCCCATTCACATCTAGAACGATAACTACAAAGTGACAAAGATTTAAATGGATCTAAGTCAATAGACTGTCTGTGCTCCCACTATAGCAATAACTAAAACATAACATCCAAAACCATAAGTACAGCTCCAATTTTGGTTCGATCTCAGAGCAATTTTTGGATGCGGACACAACACTAAAACATTTTCAACCAATTAAAGTTGGGAGTTGCTGCAGTGATGCTTCATCTGCTGAGGAACTGATCACAGATATGGTTGTACTGTGAATGCTTGAGCAACATTGTATCGTTACAGTTTAGTTATCTGTATAGTTATCCTTCTAGATGCAAATGGGCCTTTATGACCTGACTGGTAAATACACCAAATTTGGGCTGAACGCTCATATTGTTGTTACTTTTAACTGTATTTTCAGTTTGCCGATAAGTTATTTTTGCCCTTTTAGACCTATAACACGCATTTACATGAAAGTTAAGCTCAGCCCCTGACTGAAAGATATTTTTTTTTCTAATTTCATCTTGGAATTATAAGAGTCTAGCTGACATATAGTCATGGTCTTTCAATGTTACTTTATGCTTGTGTGGTGTTTTTAAAGGGCTTTTTGGAGTTAAATATTTAAAAAGATAGAAAGCACATAACAGTTTTGCCAGCTGCTGTGTCAAATCTTTGATGCTCAGAACTCCACTCCACCCAGATAGAACCTCATAAATCCAAGCTCATGATTATGTAACTTTTTTGAGGATAATGTAACTTGTTTCATTTGCTTGAAACAAGGGAAATTGTCTTAAAGCAAGTTTTGTGTACAAAGATTTAATTCCTTGTTTATTGTTTCATTATTTTTTGTCATGTCAAGTCATGCTGATACGATACGAGCTGATTGAAATTAGCAAAATTAATCTGCCAGGAGAAAGAAAGGTAATTTGACTAAAAATATCCTGAAGTCAGGTTGATTAAAATGGATACAAAATAAAAAATCCCTAGCCTAGCTTGTCATTAATTGCAGAGGAGAGGGGTGGAGATGAAAGGAGATTAGAGGAGAAGAAACAGGAGGAGAGGAAGGGAGGAGAATGGAGGAGAGGAGAGGAGAGGAGAGGGGAAGGAACGAAATACAGAAGCTGGGAGAGAAAGCGACTGCCGCAGCGGCGTTAATTGAGAGGAGGAAGGATGGAGGAGAGAGGGGAGGCAGTGAATGATGTGAAAGACTTGAATTAGAGGGGAAAGAGCGGCTCCTTTTCTTTTTCTTTCCCTCCGCCCTTACATCCTGCTCCTCCTCCTTCTATACTCCCATCCCCTCTTTTCTCTCCTCTCCGCTCCTTTCCTCTCATCTGCTGTCACTTTTCAAACAGGCAACTATGTATTAATAACAGGCGTGTGTGTGTGTGTGTGTGTGTGTGTGTGTGTGTGTGTGTGTGTGTGTGTGTGCAGTCCTGTCAGTCCGCAGCACACCGGTTCATAATGGAGAAATATGTCACTGGATGCATTCACACACATTCACTGTAAAGATTCTCCCACTTACGGATGTGTTTTGTGCCTGGGTGTGTGTGTGTGTGTGTGTGTGTGTGCGTGTGTGTGTGTGTGTCAGTTTGATTGCATTTTTTTTTTTTTGCTTTGCAGTGACAGTTATCCCTCCCACAGCCCCCTTTTTTTCTTTGGTTCATATTGATCGGCATCAGTTTGGCATTCATACTAGCGCTCCGGTAGATAATTAGTATACACTGCTAAGCTAACATCTTCCTACCTAAGGATTTCTTGTTAATGGCTGTGTGAGGAGGGAGTGTGTGTTTTTGTGTATGTGTGTGTGTGTGTGTGTGTGTCTAGGGACTATATGTTCAGAGAAAGAGGTGTGTATACTCTGCACTGCAGAAAATGTCCCTCTTGACAGGTCATTTAGTCTAGTATTGAGTTTTGAAATCTTATTTTTATCAAAACAAGTGAAAGAATGTGCCAGAATCAAGTAATATTATCTTGAAATTAGTGGATTGATGGATGTCGGTGTCCCTTAATTCAAGAAAATTCAATGACAACAAAGTCTGACAACACAAATCTTTCTAGCGATGGCATTGTCTTGTTAGAATGTAAACAACAATTTAAAAATGTCATTACAAAGTGACAATAATATAATTTGGATGGAGAGCTTGGGAAATTGTGATGGTCAAGCGTCTCATTTGTGATTACTACAGCAGAATAACATGGAGCTGATATCACGATACGTATTGTCACATTTTTGTATCGCAATATATTGAATTTCGATATATCGTCCCATCCCTAATATATATCTAAAGAAAAATGTGACGATACTCCATATTCCCATAGAATCAAGTGGCACACTGTACTCCGCATGCCCTCCTCATGCCTATTCATAGCCTCAAGTGCCGCGCTGCAAATCTGAGTAATTGCATTTCATATTTTAGCCACTTAGCCGGCGCTCTTAGCCACAGTGACTTACAGTAAGTACAAACATTAGCTCCAGTGAACATCCTCATATCGCCGTCGCCGCTGTAATGACATGAATATTCCCCACACTGAAATATGCCGATATTCTCTGTTTTTTTGTCAGTAATCACGCCAGTGGGATATTGTTCCGTCTTATTCTGGCCGCTGCGTGATGAATAGTCGCCGTTCTGAAAGGACCGGTGGAAAAGTGCGGCGTGATGATTGCCAATTCCCTCTCCTCTTTATCTCTCTCTTTTCTACATCGCATTCTCTCTCATTTCTGCTCCTCCTTCCTCCCTCAATTTTTACTTTCTGCTCTCGGTTTCTTCCTCTTTCCTCCCAATTCACGCTCTCGGAGGTCTTTATCCCAAAGTGGCCGACGGTTGTCGTCGCTGAATAAAGTGCGTCCTCAAAGAGGGCCGGGAGAAATTTTAGGGCTGCTATTCGGCCGTGGTTTATGTGTGTGTGTGTGTGTGTACATCCAATATACCTCAGCTATTCAGCGGCTCCTCTCAGGCTAAACGGCTTTCATTTGGAGCAAACAGCTTTCAGCTCGTTTGTCACACTAACTGGTAGCGGTGTTATATCAAAGGGTATGCAGTCAGACATCCAAAATAAGTACAGGGTACATTCAGAATGCCTCAGGTGGCGCATTGTTGCTATTCTGCATGAAATCTTAATATCTTTGTCCTCTCTTTCTTTGTATTTTTTTGTAAATTTATACTATTTTTGCAGCTGACATTCTCTCCCACATCTGGACAATGCTTCATTACACCGGGAGAAATCACTGTTAATGCATTGTGGATGTGAAAAATAGCGTGCGCCAGGCTGGGAGCATTCAGCAGATTTTCCTCAGCATGTTCAAACGTCAACATGCCATTGTCAGTTTTAATTGTGATACCTTGGTGTAATTACCGGAAAACAAATGAGACCACAGTGGAGAGGATGGGTAGCCTCTATCTCACACCAGTGGTATTGTTAGTGTTTCTCAAAATTAAGACCACATTTCTCATAAACCCCGATGTTGCAGCTTGCTCCGTTTGCACTGGAAGAACAGTGCCCTCTTCCTGTTTTGTGCCATAAAGCAATCCAGCAGTTTTATAAAATGCAGTGTAGAGGCCGGTAGAGGCTGCCAATCATCTCGGTGATGGTCTTGTTTGTTTACGGTAATTATACTCATGTCTCTAAATTAATATGGTAATGATTCATTGATGTCAAAATGCTACACATTGCACCTTTAATGCTTAACTCGATGGGGGATACAAGGCTCGTACAGGCCGCCGATGATATTTAGAGCTTCGGAGAACACTTCAAGGTAGAAACGGAGCTGTACACTGAAGGTTGAAGAAATCAAACCTCACTCCACCTTGAGACATTCATCCAATTGTGATGAAAAGCCGCTGCTACCTTGTTCGTTCTTGGCCTTTCTGACCCACCGGCCGCCTCATTTGTAAAACAAAACGTACTCGGAGTTCAATCTTAAACTTGACCTTAGACCGCCTTGCAAATGATTTGCCTCTCCTGCAGGTGCTGTACAGTGAGGACATACAGTATGTTTCTGCCTACACACAGTTGTAATATCAAAGTTAATGGAAGCGTGTTTCTGAGATCTAACCTGACCATCTCACATGGGGCAGTGGATGTCCTGCATTCGGGCAAAAGGGGCCAACACAGAAATATGTAGGCTTGCAAGGTGTTAACCCTCCTATTATGTTAAAAATAACAAACATCTTTTATGTTTGGGATCAAATTGACCCCAGAAATGCAACCCTCATATTATGTTTGGGGTCAATTTGACCCTATTCAACATATTGCGTCCCTAAAAACATGATTAACATTATTTTTCCAGCTTGATATTTCATGAGTTTAGCTAATATCACGGGGAAAACAGGTAAACATAAAACAAAGTTCCCATGCTTTAGGAGCCATAACATAAGACATTTCTCTTTGAGTTTTATCTCACCTGAAGATTTTCTGCCAATGAGGTTGTGTCTCAGCTCTTTGAAAGACTATTACTTTTGACTAATTTACTTTTTATTGGTGTTTTTTTCATTATTGACTAACTGCTATGTGTTACTTGCTGATGTTCTGAAGTGTAAACTTGGGTAACACTTTCAATTACAATCATTTTTTGCAGGTTTAAGCAAAGCTATGCTGCTCCACCTTGTCAGATTTAAAGGTGAACAAGAGAGAGAGCAATAAATAACTGCTGGCTGGCGTGTACAAGCCTATTAATGAAGCGACTAAATGAATAAACAAGCATTAGAATGGATAAGAAAATAAAGGTAATCAATGAAGCAAAACGATGAATGTAAAATAATCCTTCCATTATGTGTGGAGTGCAATCATCGGTATGTTTGTCCCATCATTCGCACATGGAAAAAAATGACAAATTAGATCTTATCCATCCGCGACGCGTTTGTAATTCTCACCAGCCGGCACCCATATGTCACCCCTCTGTATTTGTTCCATAAAGCCTCTACCATTTATCATTTCAACAGAAAATCCCATCATGCTAAACACCTAATTCGGCCGGGGAGAACCTAACATTAAATAACTGACTCTCGCGCTTTCTCGATTTCTGCTTAGCTGTGCTTTACTGTTCAGCGAGCATGATAGCAAGCAATAGCCATTTGATACAAAACCAACACACACACAAAAAAAAAAAAAAAAATGATGATGCCGAAGAAAGAAAGCTTTTTTTACTTTTTTTATTTTGGCTTAATTGTGCGCTCTTGTTCGTGAAGCGTGGTCGCGTCGCTATTGACGGAGAAATGTTTTTTTTTTTAAATATGCAAATAAAGATATCGCGCATCGGCGTTTCTTGTAATACTGCCGCCGTCGCAACAAAAGGGCTGATTGTGTTTTTATCTGGGCTTAATTATACTTGACTGTTCACAAAGCGTGACGGGGCTCTTGCTTAAAGACAAATTGTCTGGCAGACATACACATAAGCCTTGACAAGCGTTCGATATGTTTGGCGTGACGTTGGCGAGAAAAAGACGTTTGTTGCCCTCGGTAGTTATTTTTCATGCGTTCCCGCTGTTTGATACATGAGTGAACACATCCGTCTCCTCCAATGTGACTGCGGGGACGCTTCAGTGTCAACAATAAAGATCTGATTCTATTTAGCCCGATGCAATTAGTTGTTCTTTATGGTTCACAAAGCCTGATAGTGCTCGCTCGTTGATTGTTTGCTACATAAAAGGTACAGTGCGACAAACACATCATGTTTTAGCAATGCTGTCATTTGCAGATGCGATTCTTTTTTTATTCCTGCTTGATTGTGCATTGCAGATACAGTATGATTGCATTCTTGCTGTTTGATAAATAACAAAAACTACAACAAAAACAAAAGAATAGAAATCGGTTTAGTGATTTGATAGAAATACCAACAAAATTAACAGCTGATTCTTTTTTCTTTCCTCTTATTTTGTCATTTTTTTCCCCCCCTGTTTACGACTTCTCGCTAATCAGCTAATTGTTCGGCACACAAGCAAATGCACGATTCAGCACCATCCTAATCATAGGAATATCCGCCACAGGAGCTGATTCTGTCTAATGCCTCTCAATTAGTCTTAATTATTCACACAGCACAAGGACGTTCTTGCATTCTTGTTATCGACACTTAGAGACGGTTGAGTTGGTGATGGATGCGGAAGGTAGGAGTGAAATGAACAGCGCTATCAAAGGCTTTTTCGGCAGACAAAGAGCCGGGCGAGTTCTTTTGAGGGCTCTTGGCAATGTTAATTTCATTGTCTGTAACTGAATATGTAGCATTTTTCACCATGTGGCAAAGATGATGCGTTCGGTTCTCAGTGCAGTCCGACGCCTTAACCTGTTCTTCCCTGCCGCCCCCCCCCCCCCATCATTACAAACGCAGGTTGCACGGCCAAGCTTTGTTCAAACCTGCAGAACTATATTTTAAATCCTAGTCAAGATGAGAAGTTTTCCAAAGACACCAAATATGTCATGCTACATACAGGGAAATGTGTATATAATGATGCACAAACATCTAGATTTTTTCCATTTGATGTAATGGTGCAGCCATAAAAACATGGCGTCTTGCATTTGAATATTTCATTCAATATAAGCAGCTAGAGCTTCAAGAAAGAGTTGGAACAGCAGATACAGAATATGGATGTGACATTGTTGTACAGATAGGAATATTTTTTTTCTAACTTTGAAGCTACATAAGGGGAAATTTAAGGGTAAAGTCAAGTACGACAACAGCCACATGACAAACTGAATATGTTAGAATCCAAATGTTTATGGCTCTTACTTCCATATAAAATGTACGGCAGAATCAGGGGAACTGTCTCTTTAAGAGTCAGGTGGCAAAAAGGAGGGAAGTCAAGCGGCGAAATGGAGGGAAAATGGAGGTAACTTTTGGCCAAAGAAGGAGAAGGATTGTTTGTCGTCTAAGAATGTACCGAGGCTATTTTTAGAAAGAGAGAAACATATTCTTTCCTTATCTTTCCTTCCTTATCAGAGCTGCTGAACTTCACCATTGAACCAAGATAAGTAGCATTGATTCCCTTTGTTATGAGTCGTTATAACAGGAACTTTTGGGAAATTATGAATGCTTCATCCAAATACTAATGAGGCGGTATGCATTTTGGCAGCCATTTTTGATGTCATTTGTCTAAAATGTTTGAGCTTGGGTGACATCCAGTTTCATCCACTTTAGTTGTTGCTGTAAGAGTTATGGGTATGTTTTTCGACTTTGAAGTTACTTTCTAAAAGCTTCCCCTCTTCTTGAATTTGTTTTAAACATCACTGGAATCAAGGACAAAGACTAGTTTAGGTGTGGGATGAATTATCTAATCTACCAACGTTTACCCACTGTTTTATTTGCGGGTTAGAGTTTAGTGACTGTTTTATGACTTAAATTCATAGCATACATCATACTACGTAGGATCAAACTGAAGTTATATAGGAATATGGTCTTTTTAAGGAAAAGAAACATAACTTAATGCTTTTCTGAAACTATAATTGATTTGTTTTTTATAGGATGTTTGCTGCACTTCATATTCAAAGTGATGTGACTTCCCAGACTTTGTCTAATAAGTTCAGTCCTAAAGTGAGTTAAGAACGACTGCAGCGAATGCTAGTTTCCACACCAGTGTGGAGGATGCAGGCAGCTTTGAAGTAAAGCTAGACTTCATCCATGATTTGATTTTTCTTGAGGATTTCTGCACTTTCTCTCTCATTGGAAGTTTAGAGTGGAGGCCCGATGTCTCACACACACACACACACACACACATACACACACACACACATACTCAGGATAGTCCTAGAGGGTATGGAGTGATGACAGTCAGAGGATGAATGACCCAGCGGAGTATCACTGAGCTGACACTCTGATAATTACATGCCAATCTCACACACTCTCATTTCCGCTAACCACGCACACATACACACTCTATGTAGGCGAGGCTCATACAGGACACACATGCACACACACACTCAAGTATACACACAGATCAAGGATGCTCACACACACACACACATAAGTGACACACAAACATACACGCAACCAGTTCACACTAACAAACAAAACTGTATTCAGAAGCATATCTTGGCACACACACACACACACACACACATGCACTTGATGTATTTTCCGCAGTGCGTCTCTCTCCAAATTCCAAACTCTGTTCATTTACTAGCAGAGGTCTCATCAAACTTTAACCAGGCAGCATAAACAGCTTCAAATGGAATAAAACACCACAGCCAGTTACACTGGGACTACACACACACACACACACACACACACACACACACACACACACATATATGCAATCAGACCCTCATACGTACACTCACACATAAACATATATGAATGCGCACATACTGTACATACACATGCATGGATGCAAGCATGCACACATACTACACATACACACAGACTAGCACATGTAAGCTCTCTGGTTCACTTGCACATTAATTAAAGTGTGTAGACATATATAAGTGCATACACACACACACACACACACACACACACACACAGTACAGTAAGGGTTGAGAAGGAGGAGTAGGGAGAAGAATGCAGATGTTGATATCCAGGGTAGTCAGTCCCACACCAGCTGTCAGTACTGGGTTACCGCTGTGTGTGTGTGTGGGGGTGTGTGTGTGTGTGTGTGTATGTGAGAGAGAGAGGCGGAGGATGTTCCTCATCAGCTTGTGTGCATTTGACTTTATTTGATGTATTGCTCAACTTTTCTTACTTAGTTGGCACTCTCATTGCTTTTCCTCTCTCCTCTTATTCTACCAACTCACTTTTCCTCTTTATTTTTTCTTTCAAAGGTTTTTTTTTTCTTTCTCGAGAAGGGCTACTAACCTGTCTGCTTTGTTTACAGACATCTCTCTCTCTCTTTCTACCTCTCTTCCCCTCCGTCTTTCTCTCTGACTCACCTTGCATCTTGTTTTCAGGAGAGGAGATGGGACTGCGTGCATGTGAGGGAGAAACAAAGCTTTTTGTTGTTTATTTGCTTTAGAATTACAGAGGATAGTTCACCAGAGGAGGAAAAAGCAAGCCAATACTTCATTGGAGGAGGGAGTTTGGGTAATGAAAGAAACGGAGAGAAGTAAAAGGTGTGCTGGCAGGTGAAAACCTTGTGAAATGTGATTTTACAGGATTAGGATTACATGCATCTCTATGGGTTGAGAAGATTCTACGACCTCTTGGGCTGATGAAACCCTTTCAAAACCCTTTGGATAAACTCTATAAATTAAAACACATTGTCATCAAGCTAAAACAAGGCTGTTTTTCTACGTTCCTGAAAAGGTGACATATTGGAGATACAAGGTTTTCACCTGAAAGCGACAGTAGGCTGGTTGGGGAAAACAAATTGAAGAATCACGTAGATGAAACCATTCTATCAACAGAACCGCTTGCCCTCAACGCTCCACAATCCTGCATTTTGATTGGTGAATTCCTGTCTGACTCCCAGCCAATAGCGTGTCAGTGTCCCATTAAGAGGCCGTCCCATTAATCACGCTAAACGTGTCCTCCCAGAGGCCCCTCATTGCGTTAACGATGCCTGGCTCTTTAGAAGCCCATTGGCCCTCCTCTGGAACTCGGGGGAGGGCGTTTGATTGGTTGTCCCAGAGGTGAAGGTGGAAGTCTATTGGCTGTCACGGCCAATGGAGGATGTCTCAGAGAATGAATGATGGTTTGTCACCTCTCTCTCTGGGTGCACTCGTTTCAAGGTGCCCGGTGGGACGGCGGCATAGCAGTTGGGTGGAGTTTGCATTCCTTTTAATGCTGCATTGAAGTCAAATGGGAATAACTTCATGGTTAAAAGCAATAACCTTTCACGTGTTCACTTCACGTGTTCAAACACCATGATTGAAGTTGTCTGTAGCCTTTGGTGGCTCCTGATCAGCTTTTTCACACTTGACACACATGCACTTAGTGAGTGATACGTTTTACAGCAAACCAAACACTGCAATGTAAACCACAAATGAAAAATCTAGCAAGTACTTGTGTCCTGCCATGGCATTTTAAGAGCTGAATGTTGAATGTATCATTCTACACTTGGTGATGTCAGAATTCAAGAAGTCAGAGAAATTGAGGTCCATAGCTAGTTCCCAAGTTCCCAAGTTAGTTTTTGCCACCTGAAAGCTGAGGTGAACAATATTTTCAAGTAGGAAGCTTGTTTGTACCGTCTTTCCCATGGGATGTAAATGCAACATGAAAGGAGCCCTCCCTGTGGCAAACTGCCTGCTCAGATTCAGCGACTGAGCAGGAAACTGGCCAACAACCAAAACAGAAATCTGACCAGTAAGCACTCTGCAATTTAGTGGCCAAATGTAACAAAAGAAACATTCAAAGTCCATGTATTGTACATTTTCTTATCTCTTGAGTTATTAAGATACATTTTTTCCCCTAAGAAAGCCATGTAGATATTCACGATTGATGTTGCTGCTTCATTGGGGTTTCTTAGAGTTCTTGGAGTTGGTACAATTCTTAGAGTTGGTACAATTCCGGTTGGTACAATTAAACTAGATTAACAATGGTTGGTTAAGTTAGTGATGCTTCTCCTCACATGCTGGCCTGACTTGGGCCGGTGATTTATTTGGTCAATACTCTCTGAGTGGGTTTTTAAATTATTAAGTATATCATTATTTTAATTTTTCATAGAATTCCTTGTTACCAAACCATCCTTTTGAACTATCAAGATGGCTACCGACTACCAGCTGCTGGCAGCTCCGCTGAATGTTACATATCTTTGATGTTATATTGATACGACTGCTTCTCTTCTCACTCCATTTGTCATTAGTGTTGGGTTCATTCTGCTGCTGCTGCTGGCTATTAATGCACTCGAATACAGCGGTATACTCTGCCCTTGCTAGTGTCCGCTCGTCATGTGACCGTGAGTGTACCGAACGTCCTCAAACAAGTGCACCTTCTCTTTCTCCACCTATCTCTGTTTTTCTCACTATCGGAAGCCCTGCAGTGTGACTGACAAGACAAGTAAAGTTTACTGGAAAGTGTCCTAGAATCTGTAAGAAGAGACAGAAGAGAAGATGGGCGAAGGAGAGTGTTTTGAACCGCTGGGGGAACTCAGCCAGGTTAGGCGTTGAAAAGGAAGGAGAAACAGAGATATTATTTTGGAATGGGGCCGAGGAATATTAGGAAAGGACATTGAAAAGTCAGCGAAGCACTTTAGGGGCCACATAAAGTCACCAAAGACATTTCAGCTTTAAAGAGGGTGAACACATACCTATTGCCTTTATGCTCTCAATTCAAGCTTTGAGTGTGAAGTACAGAATACAGTATATGTGCCTGGTGACTGTCATATGTTTAGTGAGATATCTAACAATCATCAAGCACTCTCTGTCTTTAGCTGGTACTTCCTAATTGCTACCATTGTGCATCCCTGTTAAAATGTCTTTAATTTGATTCACTTGGGGACTCAGAATGGCACAAATTTAAGCCATGCATGACTTTTCTATTGGTAAATGTTTCCTATGTCAAATTGGTACCAACTTATGCTCTGCATGCCAGGTTTGCAAACCTGGCAAACTATGCAAATGTTGGGCCTCATTTGTCAAGCAAAATCCTAACAAATCGCTATGTAAATATTTTTTTTTTTTTCTCCAATATGCAACTAAGAACATAAAAGATTTAAGATGCAATTAAAAACATTTTAGCCAGAAATTGGACAGCACTGAATCTTTAAAAACACACGTTTCATTTATTAGAAAAAGTTTAAGCCCATAATTTCTTCATCTTTCAACCTTTTACATCTCCTCACATCTCCAGCCCAGTAATTTTCATTTTTTCACTATTATTGACAGACAACGTTGCAGAAAATTATTCCACATGAAACCGTGACAAATTACCCATGCGTGGCAAATCCGTAATCACAGGTAAAGCCTCCCCTCTCATTGGATTATGGCTTTTATACAAAGGCCACTAAAGCATTTATATTGTCTAGTAATTTTTGCAGTGCAGTGTGAATACATAGGAATAAACAGAAAATGAGAAAGGAGGCTAACCAGCTCCTTGGTTAGCATCCAGTTCATGAAGCACAGCTCAATGTTCTTTACTGCTTCTTAAAGCATGCCTATTTAATCCATCCCATTCCTTGGCTGGAATTACCGGTTGTATAATTTAGTTTATCGTTTGGCAGTACTCCACAATATGAAGTCAGTGTTTGTATTCAATCCAACTGGCTCAGTGGCTCTGCTTACCTGTCTGATGTAACTCACTGTAACCATCGACTTCACCCTGCTACCATATGGCACTCAGGTGTGTGTGTGTGTGTGTGTGTGTGTGTGTGTGTGTGTGAAATTTTAGGGATGCCAACACACCAAATGTTATGTGCGTGTGAAATATGATTCATAGCCAGCACCATTTGCAAGTAATACCTCTCTCTTTTCCTTTCATCTCTCTCTCTCTCTCCTCTCTGTTACCAGGATGACTAAGTGGCACTCTAAACTGACTTACTGTGTTTGTCTGAAGTAATGTTCCAACTACAGTTTAGAGAAAAGGTCAGGGGAATGTGTGTGTGTGTGTTTGCGTGCGTGCGTGGGTCTATGTGTGTTTGTTTTCGCCTAGAGATGTGTTTAAGCAGACATAAATCTGTTTCTACACTCTATCATTTTGGCATATGAGGTAAAGAGGCAGCCTTGCCCTTAGAGAGGGTAAGCTGCGGTGTTTTGTCAAGCAGTCAGTTTGTCGAGAGCTCGGGTTTTGGCGCTGTGTGACTCATCTGGGCCCCGGAGGAGCGCTGAGGAGGAAAGCCCGGGGGCCGACACATCTATGCAGATTTAATCTTCTGCAGCTTAAAAAAAAAGAGTGACTTTGAAATGAAGTACTTTTCCTTTTTTTTTTTTTTGGTCTTTCTCGCACGTGAAACCCTGCTCGTCTGGTCCCAGCCGGTGTTTTTACCACAGGGTTTTGGGATGCTGCTTTCATGTAGCCGGCAAGCTGACCCAAGGCAAGACCACACTGGTTTCTGAGTGGATCAAGCCATTTGTTTCCCCTCAGGAGCCAAATTCAGCCAGGGCGACTGGAAGTGAGACATTTCACTCTGCTATATATCTGGGCACTATGAAACTTTGTCAATTCGTCTGTGGTTTGGTAAAAGTCATTTTGTACAAATTACCTGTGTTCTTTATTGAGCAGTATATAGTTTATAAAACGGAGTAAAAGTTGCATTATGATGACAATTTAACTAGGACTATGAATATTCACACATTATATTCATTTTACTAAACTCGTTCTTTTAGAGGCTCCTCATTAACAACACCTGGGTCTTTAGAAACCCATTGGCCCTCTTCAAACACTGCTACAAAGACTGACTACATTTTAATCTCCCATATACAGCTTGAGTCGGGCCCCAAAATTCAAGACTGGGCCGACCTGTATTGGTTCAGCCCAAGCCCAACACAGTGAGCACATTAGCCGCGTTTTGAGAACCCGACTAGAATCCGATTATTAATGCATGCAGGCTGCGACCGTCACCATCTGCCCTAAATGCTGACAGGCAGACTGAAATCAGAAAGCCTTAGCTCACTGGCCTGAACTGCAGTAAAGCTACAAGTATATTAGCTGTTTGAGAAAAAATGTTTGTGTTAAATTTAAGGTACAGAACACTTGGTACAGTAAAGATGGATATCGCGATATATCAAAATATTTTCATGATTGTAAGACAACACAGGCCTAGCTGTATAAGCAGTGCTTCAATGTATGCATGTAATATGCTATAAGTTATGTTTGCTAACGCTTCAGTTGTTAATGTTGACTAGCTAGCCAGGTGGCCTATCGTTACTGTATTCTCAACCTAGTCTCATAAAATTTTAGATGTTGTGGACATAAATGTGAAGATTACGTTGCTCCACCATGAACTGGATTATGTGACAATAGCATGAATTGGACACGCCATTTTCACCTGTTTATCACGTTAGCTAACTGTTACATTTAGGGAAGTAAAACAACTTTGGTTAGGGTTAAGGTTAGGCAACTAAAACATATTTGGTGGAATGCCTTGTTTCATGGTAGGGAAAGGTGCTTATCTCACTTTTCGTGCACAGAACATGGAACATTTGCATTGCGAAACGTGCTCATTTGACAAAATTCCTGAAGATCAGGTTGTGTATTTTCCATAGAAAAGATGAAGGCAACTGGGGAGCCAGAGAGCTGAGATCACATACAAATACATTGATAATTGATTGGGTCTATAATTCAATGCTACAAATGTGCCATGGGGCTATAAAGAATCTGTAGCCTATTTGTTGAATCAATCACTCCCATAGATGTTTAATTCTATTATTCGGTGATGTCACTGCCACCAGTAAGTGGACTGGACACTAACAGTGTTGAGCTTGTTACTCATAATAATATTAATATTACTCATGACTCATGATTGAATATTACACATGACTAACCACCCAGAGAAAGTCATCTTTACAGCAATTTTTCAAACTGGGTACAATGTGAGAGAATGATTGCTAATTATGAAGAAAACTAATTGTGATGGAGGTCAGATATAGTTGTTTGGATAGTCCTTTAGAGGGGACGATAAATAAAGCAACAAAATACTTTTTTAAATTGTCAATTGTAATAGTACTGAAATTGAAATAATAATTTGTAATTACATTACTCGTTACTGGGGAAAAGTAATAGTATCACTGTAATTTGCTGCATTCGTGTTAATTACCAGCCAATTAGTCATAAACCTCAAGCTTTTGAGCAGAATACAACTGAGGGAAAGGATGGATAAAATCCTTGCTTCTACTACTAATGCCTGACTAATGCCTGTAATGTTTTTTTTAACGCAACAAAACAGATTTTAATCTCTTAAAACTCTGGATAGTGCAGCAGTTATTTATACCCTGTCCTTTAAGGCGAGCTTTTGGCGTTTCTGTGCGTATCCGGCATTCACTTGTAGTATATCCCTGCTCCCATCTGTGCTTCCCCTCCACTTAAATGTCACATTTGTAAGTGTGCAAATACTTCTGTCTGTGTGTTGCTGGAAGCTTACAAGTGTGTGTGTCTGTTTACCTATCGGTGCCCTCCCCCCCCTCAACTCCATATCAAATGTCACAGCTGCCTGTTTAAATGGCAGTGACTTCACTTAACATGGAGACACTGGCGGGTCCCACTTCCACTTTTATACCGCTGTCACTCTCACAGATGCAAACACACACACACATGCACCGAAGCCTCTGTGGGGCTCATTTTCTCTTTTTTTCCCCCCTTTTCTCTATTCTATTTCTTCCCGCCCGCCCGCACACACACACACGCACACACACACGCACACACACGCACACACACACACACACACACACACACACACAGACAGAACAGAGCAGGGCTTGGTATGTCTGTCTGTGTTAAAGCTTAGGTCCACTTGGTTTAAAGTGAGTCTTTCTCAGCCGTGGCTCAGGTCTCCATCAAAATCAATACAGAGAATTGGTCTACTGAATCCTCAGGGAAAGTTACAATATGGGAGAGTGTGTGTGTACTAGTGTGTGTGTGTGTGTGTGTGTGAGAGAGAGAGAGAGTGTGTGTCAGGGGACAAGGTATTGAGTCCAGGAGGCAGGAGTGGAGAGAGTAAGCTTACTGGATGCCATAATGGATTCCCGTTGACAGTCCTCCTCCCCCTAACTCTCTCTCTTTCTCTCTCTCTCTCTCTCTCTCTCTCTCTCTCTCTCTCTCTCTCTCTCTCCCCATGTCTCTCTCTAACACCCTGCCCTCCTTGAGATGACCTCGCCTCCACAGACTCCAGTCTTAAGGCCTTAAGCTGTCTAATTTCCCCCTCTCCTCCCTCTTGATTCATCCGATTCCTCTTCTCCTCCTGCTCATCTCATCCTCTCCTCCTCCTCCTACCTCTACTCCCTTTACTCCTTCCTCTCTTCCCTTTCAACTCCCCTCCCTTTCTCTTTCTTGGAGCCATACATGTCAATCACAGGCCAGTGTATAACCAAGTATTAGCTGATTGCAGTTTCAGTACTTGGAGAAAGGAGACGGTGATGGCTTTATCCACTGTTGTGAGTGGTATGTCTCACTTTGAGGCTCCCTTTGTTTCTGGATAGGCAATTCAAGCATGTCGCAAGTGCTTCATTTATTAAGGGCTGCTTTAACTATTCCCAGGACGTAGGATGAAGTATGCCATTATGGGCCATACTTAAGAAAATAACTACCCTGTAATTGATCATTCTGTATGGGCCCCTTTGGGTTCCGCAAGTCCTGAGTGGCCCAAGTAGGACTGACACCCATCAGAATATTTTAGATGATCCTCGTAGGGTAATTGTGTCATTGCAGCAAGAGAGAGGATACAAGATAAGAATAGAACAAATGAAGAGTATTGAAGACAGTACAATAGGCAATTACAACAGTAGAACATAGTGAGGAGAAGACAATAGGAAAATAAATGAGGATGACAGGTAAAAGCTCCGTCACCCACTTCTTCCGTTTGAACGTCTCGAGTGACATTATCAAATGAAGGATGCGGGGCGTCCCAGTGGCTCACCGAGTAGAGTGCGTACCATAAGGCTCAGTCTTTCCCGCAGCAATCCGGGTTCAAATCCGGCCCGCGGTCATTTGCTGCATGTCCTTCTCTCTCTCTCTCCCATGCCTTCCTGTCTCTCTCTCACTAACTCTGTCAAATAAAGCATAAAAATGCCAAAAACAAATATTTAAAAAATGAAGGATGCCAGGGGGGCTGGCAGTTACCGAAAATCTCAAACCGAGATGTCTAAATGCAAAGTTTTCATTTTGTTCTAAAAACTTTTCCCATGATCAGTGCAGAAGATCCATTAAAATGACATTACTATCATCATGATGCGCTACTCTAGATCAGTGATTCTCAACCTTTTTCATATCAAGGACCCCTAATTTAGTCCACATTAGAGCCACAGACCACAATTTGATGAGATTTTGGACTCGGACTCAAATCTGAGAATATTTTTATTGTTAGATATAATTTTGTCCAGAGTTCCATGGCTATCTGTATTGAAGGTAGAGAGATAACAGTGAAACTATGATCAAAACAGTCATTCTTCTACAATCTCTAATTGTGTTAACTTCTTGTAAATGAAATAATGCTGAAGTTTAACAATTCATCAATTTGCTGGGGACCCGCTGGAACCCCCTCAAGGACCCCCGGTGGTCCCCGGACCCCACGTTGAGCACCACTGCTCTAGAAGTTCTGAAGCTTTTACTGTGGAAACCCAAACAAAGAATTTAGTCTCACCCTGGGATTCGAGCCAATCACATTGTCGTTCTAGCTGTTACGCAGAGTGCATTGTTTTGAGAAAGTTGCAGAAGGGAAAAGCATCTGGACCATATTCAACAATATGCCAAAGTATAGCTTTGGTATATTTCACTGTGTGCAAATGTAAACAAAAGCTGAACTGAAACCAACTTCAGTGCAACCACAAACTAGAGCCAGACACTTGAATAGTAAGTTATAGTTATCTGTTTTATGGAGTATGTTTATCACTTTGAAAGATTTATTGGTCTTTTTTAATTGAACAACATAGCCCATAAGGATTGCCATTCATTATCTGAGACAATACACCAGAAAACAACCAATATCAACTTCATTATCTCTTCCAAGGAGCTTATTTTTTGCCCCTGTTAGGTTGTTTGTCTGTCATCAGGATTTCTCAAAAACTTATTAGCGAATTTCCATGAAATCTGGTGGACAGATCGGTCTCGGGCCAAGGAATAATGATTCGATTTTGGTGGTGATCTGGGATTTCCACCATCAGACAATTATCGTTGTTTTTTAGCCATAACTCTGAAACTAACAGCATAGAGACCTGCTTCTAAATCCTAAGTGTGTGTTTGCAGGGTCAAGAAATCAATTCAACTTAAAATGTAAGCGATAGGAATGATGTCTTTGGGTGTAACGGCAAGTTTGGAGAATTGTTCATGTTTGGAAGAGGTTTGCGCTCTCTAGTTTCTTCAAAGCATTCCCTCAATGGCTGTAGCGGAGCTTGGGGTTAATGCTCTCATTGTCCTCCACCTGCCATTGTGTGCTTGTGTTGTGTTTCTTAAGCTGAAAATGAAAATCAATCAGTCAAGACTTTCTGGAAGAGAGCTTTAGTAGTAGCTTCCCAGAACTGAGAGTAGATGTCTTGGTGTGGCGCCTGAGGTTTGTGTGGTAAGGTGTAAGTGGAGAGGGGGGCGGGTGGGGGGGTGGAGGGTTGGGTGGATGGGCCATTTGTGGGCAGTGAATCTACAGCTACACTCTGCAGTAAGTGTTGTAAATGTATAGGATAGTTGACTCCCCTCTCTTTCTCATTCTTTTTCTCTTCGTGTTACCTCTCGTGTACAGATATGGACAGATCTCTCTTTCTCTCTCTCTCTCTCTCTCTCTCTGTCTCTCTCAGATCCGCAGGGCACTGTCACCCATTTAAATGCTGGAGTTCCAATTAGCTTTACTGAGCTCAAGTGATGTATTTAAATCACCGGCTGGCTGAAATTGGTGTTAGTGATGAGCATTCTTAACATGCTGGGCCTCTGGTATTCACCTCATGTTCTTGCCTTTAGTACCTTCAGGTGGGGGTGGGTGGGTGTGTGTGTGTTGGAGGGGATACATCTTTACTCGCATTATTATCTTCACCCTACACCAGAGTCCTTTTTTTACCACACACACACACACACACACACACACACACACACACACACACCTTCTTCTCAAGGCAACTGTCTAGACCGTTGCCCTAGCAATCCTGACCCACACTGCTGCGTTGGCCTGGCGACCCAGCTCCAGATGTCTCTCTCTGTTGGACTCCATAGTAACCAGCCATCGTCGCTGGCAACAAACACGGCCAGCGCTAATCGCTGACAACATGAAAGCTGTGGGGTGGCTAGACTGTCAGCAGGGTGGGATGGAAGTTCTAGCAACTGCTAGACCGAGTCTTGAACTGCAGAAGCAAGTCGCGGGCCAACAGGGGACCAGCTTTGTCCTCTTGGGTCAAAAGGAATTTGGGTTCCAGCGTGGGTCGGCGCTGTTGGCGCACTTTTGTTTTTACCGCACTGCCCTTGTTATCAACTGGCAAATTCAGGTCAGTCAGGGTGAGAGTCTTGGGTCATGAGAAATTTCATGATTTAGGAGTACTCTAGTTCTGCTCTGGCCTATTTATGTGTTTTCTACCACAGCGCTATCATCACAGCGCCTTAGCAAAGGCCAAATTCAGGTCATCCACCGATCAGACGCTTCACTCCTTCACTGCTATCAAACTTCATCGCAGGTTGTAGTACTCTTCTTGTATTCACAATGAACCGTACTTCATCACCACAAATGCATCGTGAGACTTGAAAGAACCAGTTCTTGAGAGTTTTGTGGCCTATTGGCAACAGATTTGCCTTTTTCAAGAGGCTATGTGTGTAGTTAAAGTAGTTTACCCTTTCAATCCTCTAGTTGCCAAACTGTTGTGCATGTACCCTCAAATAGTTGAAAACAGTCAATTTTTCAAAACATTTCAACAGATGCAGAGCGATAGCACAACACTAATTTACTGCTGTGTGCACTGGATGCAGTAAAAAGAGGCACCTGTACAATGGCAACATCTGGGCATCCGCAGTTAAGCTGATAGGTGTGCGTACTTTATTATTACCCACATTCCCCAAGGGGATCATGAAAGTTTCATCTTATTATACCCAGAGAAAAGCGATAACAAAAGGGTGTTTACCCACACCATTCAACAATTACTTAATGTAAAGAATATAAATGTGATACTTTATTGATTCCTGCGCCCCCACAGCAAGGTCAGAGTCAGCTGCTGAACAGCGCCCCCTGGTGTTTTGTTCAAGGATGCTTCAGCAGGGCGGATATTTGCCAGTGCAAGTGCTTGAACCTCGGTCCTTTGGTTGAAGTGCTGTCTCTTTAACCAGCACACCTCTCTGCCCACACACCCATTCACACACAGCTATTTTTCACAGAAATGTTTCTCAGTAGGGTCGGAAAAAAACACCTCTAACATAACATTTAGTTTAGGCGATGCCAAAAATAGATGGGGGTGGCAGCGGCTCCTGGCAGGGTGGCCCGGCCCCGACATTCAATTTTAGGGCAATCACTGTCTCGCTCGCAAAGGGCACGGGGCCGCAAACAGAGACGAGCGTTGGCAGCTATTATGTTTGCAGTGACAGAAATAGTAGGTTCAACAACATACAGCTGAGTTAAAGCCTCAGCAATCAACACATACACACACACACAAGCATACGTACACACACGCTATGAGGCAGCCTGAGGCCTCTCTGCGGTTTTGACATGGGCTCTTGTGATGTGTAACAGTATGCCAGCTCGCTTGGTGGGAGGATAGAGATGTATGCTTGTACGCCTCAGTGATGCTGTAATCCTTGACTCATGCTGCGTGTGCGTGTGTGTCACGAGAGCAGCAATAAAGTGGCAGCCTTGTTAAGGTAAACTCAACTCTAACTAGGTTCTCGGTGGCTATGTGTGCTTATGGGAAGGTAACAGACTGAACAATTAAGACAATACACAAGTGTTTCAAGCATCAAGTTGCTGTTTGATGCTTTCCCACTGTTCATGGCACATTCATGCCACCAGACAGTCAACCTCTCTCTCCCTTTCTCCTCATGAAGTTTACGTGACTTCATACCAATCGAGAAGCTCTGCTATTTTGTTCGAACCAATCATCATTCCAAAAGAAGGAAAAGAAGGCGTAGCACTTTATTTTCATAGTCTACTGTTGACTCTCTACAAGGTGTATCTCCACAGACATCAGACAAGTAACATGTATTTAACCAACCACTAGTAGACTATAAGGGGCATCTTAAGTGCTAATCAACTGACTTCATCAACTGAGTGTCTGTTGACTGTTAGCTAGGAAGAAACACATTCCTACATATGGAATTATTTCATGAGTCAATTGCCTTACTGTCCTATGATCCTAACTTTACCTAAATAGTTTCATGTGATTAAACTTAAACCTTACTCTAATCTTAACCCTAATCCTAACCTTAACCCTAACCTTTACCTAGTTCTTTTATGTGCCTAAACATAACCCTAACCTTAACCAGGTTGTTGACTGTCTACCAACCGTCTATCAATAGTAATTTGAACAGTTGTACTTGACAATCAACCTATAGGTAGTTGGCATAAAATGCAGATAGTTTGTTGAACAAATGTTGACAGTCAACTGAAAATACCCAGCTGATAGTCTATTGAAACAGTTCTTGCTGACAGTCAGCTGATACACTGTGGAATATCCGCTGATTCATTGTCAACAGTGGACTTTCAAAATAAAAGGACACCAAAGAGGGGCACCTTAGGGACTGATTTGAAGTGTATGCCTGTCAGTATTTACAGATTTTCATGGTTAATAACACTCCGTTAAGGTATTGTTGTGTTGTGTCTTTCACTTGGAGTGATGAAGAGATGGTGAAGCAAGAGATGAGGGTGGAAAAGAAGGTGGGTTGGTTGTAGTGGGTGAAGGATGAGTGGGAAGGAGAACATACAATGCAGTGAATGTGCTACTGTTAGACTTCTTTCCTTAGTAACACTGTTCATACAGACAAAGCAAGGAAGAGAGCAACAAGAAGGAGGGATGACAGATGAGGAATGAGATGGAAGAAATTATGATGGGTGAATGGTGTAGAAAATGCTTCTGACCCCTCACATAATCGAGCGGAGAGAGGAAGGGATGGAAACAGGGGAAAGGAATGGATGATGGGATTCATGGATGGATGGAGTGGAAAATGTAGAAACATTCAAATGGGGGTGAGGCCATGTGATGCTGCTGCCACCTGAAAGTATGGTGCTCCTGGTTGAAACACTGCTGCTCCACTACTGGCTTGGTGTATGTAGTGATTTATTGTGCTGATATACTGTGTGTATATATATATTTTGACATATATTTTGAGGCTGTTTGAGCAAAGTCGCCTGTATTGTCATAAGAAAGTTCCATAAAAGCTTATTTTCCCATCTGCAAGTCAGACTCTCCAAGAACACAAAACTGTATCCAAAACGTGGATAGTCAGTCAAAGTAGTGGATGGAGGAAAGGATGATGGATGGATGATGGAGATGTAAATATGACTTGGAGGAACAGCAGAACACAGCTGACCTAAAGTAGCTGTGTGCTCTCTGGCTCTTCTGCTAGTCAGCTACTGGATCTTGTGACCCGAATGACAATAATCCCAGAAATAAAGAGCAGCGAGGAGGGACCGAGGGAAGAAGGGATGAGGATAATAGTGGAGTAGGCTAAGGGAGAAGTGGGGATGACTAATGCTGGCTAACTAACAATAGGCCGAGTGCGAGAGGAAGGACAGGGAGGGTGGGGAAGACGTATCGGAGGAAATGTAATACCAGTCATGGAAGCGTTATCTAATGACTGCAGTCTGTGTTGCTGCATGTTATGAGTCATATTATACAAGGACTTGAATCCAGTGCAGTGAATATTATCTCACTAACTGACTAACTCTTCCAGCTATTGAGAATATTGTAAAGCTAATTCAGTGTGTTAAACCCACAGAACTTGAATGGATAAAACAGTCCTTCCACTGTTTGCCATGGTAATTTGGCTAGTACAGCATAAAATGGCGACTATGGAATTTTAAGGGTTAGCTGCTATGGTGACAATGGAAGTTTGGGCACTAAGGGTGTCAAGTGTGTCACACTTGCTTGAGAACTGTGCAGATGAGTCTGCTGCATGAGCGCTTAGCAAACTCTCAAAACTCCACTGAAAGCTGACGTTAGCGAAGAGGCTAACATAGCTTTATCAAAGATTGCACTTCTCTCGCTAGCTCTTCTAGTCAACACTAGCATGTTAGCAATCCATGGCAGCAAGGTGAAGAAGAAACTCCTTTGGTCCTTGCTGCAAAATCTCTCACCTCAGTTACTTGCCGTAAGTCGGTTTATACGGAAGCTAGCCCAACAGTACACAAAAAAATGGCCGCTGCTCTGTGGTTAAACCACATACTGTAAGTGTGGGTTCAAGTTTTCAGAGGAGGGATGGTCTTGTGTCTTATTTTACAAAGTTGGAGTGTTGTGTACGTTCATAGTTCAAGAAAGTAGAGGTTGTGCACTTTGAAGAATTGAACTTCACCTGTATACATTTTAGCTTAGGCACTTCCATTGGGTGTAATGCAAAGCAAATGCAAAATGGGCAATGAAGCAGCTTTCATTGATTTCAAAGGGAACATTCCCTCCATGGCTGATGGTAATTCCTGACGCCTGTAGATGGCTGTAGTGGAGCTTGGGGGTTAGAGAATAGAGACAGATAGAGAGAGAGACATGCACACAAGAGAGAGAGAGAGGTTCCTCCATAACCTTATAGTCCTCCCTCTCGGGCGATCATCCATTTTTCTTCTTCCTTTTGTCAATAAATTCTATTAAAATCCAGCTTTGAGTGTGTGATCTGCTGATTCTGCATCTGAAGAGGCTCTCATTTGGCACCAAAAGGCCCCACTGATGTGCACTGACAATTAATTGTAAAACGTGAGATCGGTGGCTCTCAAATACTCATTTCATTTACCTCATTAAAATTTCATTTAATGAGCTTATAACCAGGGGTTCCCCTCCACGCCAATGCAATTCGGGCTGAGTCCATAAGCACGGCCCTCTTGTATGACCACACTCGGCTTAGCGTGACATTTTCAAGTACTTCATTTGGTTTGCTGTGGGATTTTTGTTGTTTGGGTGAAATATTTTTAAAGGAACCAAATGGTTGAGAACTTTCTGTGCTTGTTGGTTTGGGAAATTACATTCTTGATATGTGATATGTCCATTACATTTACATGTTAAGCAAATAGTTGATGCTGTTTCCAAGACTGACTTACAATGAGTGCAACAGTAGAATAAGCTTCAATCCCTAGATCGCCAGCATTACCTGCAACCAATAGTGAGTACATTGACATGTTAGGCATTTAGCTGATGCTCTTATCCAGAGTGACTTCCGATGAGTGCAACAGTAGAGTAAATTTCAATTCATATATCACCAAAAATTATAAACAACCAACAGTAAGGAGCAAAACCACAATGTTTAGACAATAGATGTACGTAACAAATATTCCTAGTTATGTATGAGGAAGTATGAGCAAGTGTGAGGCATAAAATCAAGAGCCAGGTGGCAAAAAAATCTATTCCTCTTCATATAGAAACGATAAAAGAAAAATCTTGTGTTCCTCAGAAACTGTCAAGTTCGGTTGCCATATCATTCTAGCATAGCGCGATGGCTTCCTGACCTCATCCATGCATGCCTTTCAGCTACCCTATGATGGAAAAACAGCTGATTTCCATAGTCTCTCTACAGCTCAGTGGACAAGAGGGAAGGAATTTTTATTGGGAATTTTCCCATCTTCCCATGCAGATGTCAGAGGAAAGGGTTTTGACAGGTGTGTGTGTGTGTGTGTGTGTGTGTGTGTGAGAGAGAGAGGGGGAGAGCGAGCTCCATCTGTGTGTGGACACACATCATTCACCATGCCACCAACTGAAGCGGAATATGGAGGAAATTTTAATCAAGGCTCACAGCGAGCCTGGTGGGCTGGCAAAGGTGCGAGGGGTGTGTGTATGTGTGTGTGTGTGTGTGTGTGTGTGTGTGTGTGTGTGTGTGTGGGCGAGGGAGGAGGGGGGAGGATGGGGGGGGTGCAGGTATATTAGAAAGTGTGTCTGGAGTATTGCTATGAAAGAGTAAGTCTATTCCCACCAGTGATAAAGAAGCAAATAGTCCCGTCTGTTCCCAGAGCAACTTATTGTGAGAGAAAAGAATAGACTCTTGTTTGCTGGTTCACTACTAATGCAAGATTTAGATGCATGCTGGGGGACTTCTACCATGACTGCCACTGTAGATCAAAACTAGATTTCTGCTTTACAAGCTCTCCCATATCCTTCCTGCTTCCCTCATGCTAATAAGCTCTTATCAGGAAGTAAAAAAAAAAAAAATCCTCCTTTCTCCCTCATGAGCTCTTGTTTCTCCCATTTCTTTCCCTAGCACCCCTCTTATATTGTTGCAATTTTTGTGATCTGGGAATTTAAGATTATATTGTTTCACTAGTTTGTTTCCAACTGTCAAGCAAACTTTTACACAAATTTTTGAAATGGCGCAAAACATAAAAATGCTTTTGCATCAGCTGGGTTGAAGCAAATAAATTGAACTGAAAGGAATGTGGAAGGTCAAGGAATGTCCAAAGACACTTTTGAACTGTTGTCTGAAGAGATTGAACCATTCTACAACTGCATTTCCATTGCATAATTTCTTTATTGACAAAAAAACTGATCTTCAAGTGAGTGTAAAAAAGACTTTTTTGCAGTGTTGAGTGAATTTGAGCACATTTTGCTGTTTCCATTCAGTTTCCATTTCAATTTGATACATCTCGAATTGAGAAGAAATATCTGGATGGAAATCCAGCGACTGAGTAATTTACTACGGATAACAGTGTCAGCTGAATGCCTAAATGCTAAATCGATGGTGGACTCCTACAATGGCTACAGTTTCAAGTCCATTGCTCGTATCCTTGAGTCTTTAACATCTCCTTACTATTGGTTGCTTGTGATGTCGGAGGAATTCAAGCTTATTCTATTGTTGCATTCATTCTAATTTATTCTGGACAAAAGCGTTGTCTGAAATGCCTAAAAAGTAAAAGTAAGGTTGGGGTATTTTCATTTTCTTTTTTGCTCAATTCAATCTTCGAGTGTGGAGGCACGGAATGAAACGCACGCATGTACAAAAGTGACCCACAGTGTCTACCCATGATGCCACAAAGCCCCGAGCCCGCCTTTCTATTCCAGGAAGCATCCAATAGCGGTGAATTTCCATTCACCTCGGGTAAAACTCTCACCTTGACCTCTGCGCTCAGACACATCTTTTATCTTAGTCTCAACTGATGTGGCCCAACTTATTCAACAGTAGAGATTTTAGCCAGAGGGTAAAGCCATCATCATTAAAGAATGACTCAAGGTCGGCACTACCGGGTAGATTTCTTTTCCTCATCAGATTCATCTTGGCTTTTAATCTCTCTTCCCGGAACTACAATTTTACTCAAGGGCCTGTCCTCCTAATGTCTAGCACTCCTCCGGTCGCTCTCTTGATCTCGTTTCCACAACACCCATGTGTCCTAACATAGGGGTTAGGGACCTAAAATGAGTCACAGGTCTGTTTTTCGTAGGTCTTTGCGTGACCAGATTTTACTTTACTGGCAGCCAGATTTCTGCAGCGTACTAGTTATGTCGGAAGAAGTGGAAGAACAGGCTTTTATTGCTTCAGTTTGAGAACGTTCTTTACATGTTTTACTCACTGGAACAGCCACATCCAAAATCATTTGTATCTATGAATTTAAAATCAACTATCCTTCAATCAGGAGAGACTAGGAATGCTCAAATGAAAAACTGATGGACGTATGAATTAGGATGTCCCCCTGGGGAGTTCCTCTGGAGCCTGGACATTGGTGGTGATGGGGTGGAGGAGGGACGAAGGTAAGCACAGCGACTGGAATGACAGCAGCATACAGCATAGTTCTGTGAGTAGCACAATAGCATAGTAGGTGACGTGTTTATACTCCCGTCAGACGATTGGCCCTTTGAAAAAGAGAGGGAAGTGACGGCTAACTCTGATTGGTTCTCTGGAAAAAGAGGGAAAGTGTTCACCAACTCTGATTGGGTAAAGAGAAAGCATGAATGAATGAATGAATGATTTAGGTAATCTTCCTGATTGAAATTGCGTAATACTTCACTACAAACTGCAGCAGATACTTCTTGCTTTTCGTAAGTACAGTTGATTGATGTTTACTGCTTGTGTTGAGACACTTCCGCAATTCGTGATGCCAGGTGGCAGATAACGAAGCCCGCCAAAAATTCCCACATATACTACATGTAATTAGGAAGGATGTTGATGTGAATGGGTTTTCCCAGTCGGCACTTCTTATTTACAGAAAATCCAATATGACATGAACGCAGCATCAGAGTACTTGAACGGTCTATACTTACCAAATCGTAATCGTAAATTGGATGTAGTGCGGCTCCATTGCAGTGTGAGTGTTATTGTGTTGAAAATAAGTTGTAATCACTTCTTGGTTCAACTGTTTTGTTCACTTTGGCCCCTGTGTGTGTGTATTGGACAGCAGCGCTTCCGGTACATAAAGCTCTATAGGGAAGTAAGTGACGAAATTTTGAACGCAATCAATCGTCATGATGGCACAAACAAGGAAAATGAGTCCCACGTTGAAATGATCCTTTTAAGGATGCCAGCAAGACAGATTTTTTTTCAATTCTCATACTCCGGGTCTTCCAAGAGCTCAATCGATGCGTTCCCCAAACATATGCACACACATACACAAAAGACAATTAATTTTCCATCTACGTTGCCAAGAGGAATAATTTGCAAGCTGTGCTATTATTTTCACCCGTTCGGTTTTGTGCAATTAACATTTTCCCGCTTCGTCCCAACTGGCCGCGTGGCGGATAAGTGGCTATTCCCTTGGTCCTCCCGTTGGAGGGAAAATCTCCTATTGCCCAAAAAAGAAACTAAGCCTTTAAAATAATTACATAAAGTCTCATTTTCCAGTGGCAGAATGTGCTGTTAATGAAATTCACCGGTCTCAGGGCCGTAGAATTAAATCAACACACAGTGGACCATGGACACTTTCCGTCCGGGTCCCCAAAAGTGTACAAAACACTTGGAGTTAGGCGGTTTTTCCACTCGTCCTTATCCCCCTTTCCTGATTAACTGACGCTCGGTCGACGCTAACCTCCAACCCCCTGTCGTCTGTATTAATTATGCTCCTGTGCGGATCAGGGAGGATTTATTAGATAGAGGAAGGCTTAGGGTTGCTGGCATTTTGCTTATTAATGATGATCATGATAATCCCCTTTTCTACTAGACTGGGATTCAGCGTCAGGGGAGACGAGGGCCCGTTTTCACACTTGTTCGAGGTAAAATGGCGCCGTCGTTTGTCGCTTGTTTCTCTTCGTCCGTTGTTTGGCGCCTTTTTTCATTGTTCCCCTTTGTTTGTTCCTCTCTTTCCTCCTTTCCTTCCTCGCTTCCTTGCCTTACCTTCCTGCCCTGGTCTTCCTTCCCTTTCTCGCTGCCATTTCAACTTCTAGCTCTGCTCCTTAAATTCGTCCCTCCTTTCTTTCCTTCCTTCCCTCCTTTCTTCCTTCCTTTCCCCCCTTCTTCCTTCCTTTCCCCCCCTCCTCTATTTTTTTGTCCAAGATACAGATAAAGTAGAGGCTTTGTATCTCCTTCCTTCCATTCTTCCTAGCTTCGCACCCTCGATTCTTACCTCCTTCCTTCTTTCTTTCCTTCCCTCCTTTCTGACTTCCCTCCGTCCTTACTTCCATGTCCCCCGTCTGTTCTCTCCAAGATACAGATACAGCAGAGGCTTCTTATCTCCTTCCCTCTGTTCTTCTGTCTTTCCTTCATTCCTTCTTTCCCTCCTCCACCTCTATTTTCTCCTCCAACATGCTAGATAAGCAGGAGAAGCTTCTTATCTCCTTCCTTCCTTTGTTTCTTTCTTCTTTCTTCCATCCTTTTTTTTACTTCCTTCCAGTTCTTCCTTCTGGGCTTTCCTCCTTTCCTTTTTATTTATTTCCTTTATTCATCCTTCTGTCATTCTTCTATCCTTCCTCCTTCCCTTCTGTTTTCCACCCTTGTACTTTGTGCCTTTTCCACCTTTGTGCCTTTTTTTTTTTTTACATCGGCTCTTCACTCCTTCACCACTTCTCATCTCGAGCCTTGCTTCCTTTTCCTTCCTTCCTTCCCTCTTTCACTTCCTTCTTTTCTTCCTTCCTCCCCTACTTCCTTCTACAATTCTTTCCTCCACCTCGATTTTCTCCAAAACAGGAGAAGCCTTCTTATTGCCTCCCTTCCTTCGGTCCTCTTTCTGTCTTTTTTCTTTTCTTCCTTTCTTCTTTCCTTCCATCCTCCACTCCTATATTCTCCCTAATTTCTTTTATAGGTGAAGTTTCTTAGTTTCTCTTTTTTCCCCTTCTTTCCATAATTCCCCCAGCCCAAAGTCACAACCTTTATACCTTTACTTTCTCCCTTCCTCAATCCCTCCATTCCTCCATCCATCTATCCATCCATCCCTCCATCTCTCCATCTTCTGGCCATACTCTGTTCTCCCTGCTCTGCCTTGTGCCTCACATGTTTTTTTCAGTCTAGGAGAGACTGGTATATTATTTATGTTCTGTATGTTGACTGAGTGGTGTGTGTGTGTGTGTGTGTGTGTGTGTGTGTGTGTGTGTGTGTGTGTGTGTGGGAGAGAGAGAGAGTTAGACTGAGGTAAAACAGATTTTCGGGGCAATACTGTTCCCAATTGAGCTCTCTCTCTCTCTCTCTCTTTTTTTTTTTTCGGCCAGCATATCTCTCTCTATTGGACTCTCATTCTTACCTTCTCTCTCTCCTTTCACCAGTCCTTCGATTTCATCTTTTACAATGTCAGTCTCTCCCTCTCTCTCCTCCCTGTCCTCCCTCTCTACCTCTGTCCTCACGCGTTCTCTCCATCGCGCTTGTTCTTGCCCGTCCCCATCGCCTCTTTCCTTCATCGATTTCTTCATTCTCTCAATGTCAGCCCTTCTGTCTCCCTCGCTTCCCTGTCAACCCCCCCTCCTTCTCTCTCTCTACCTCCGTCTCTCTTTCTACCTCTTCCATTCATTTTCTCCCCTCTCGCTACCCCCCTTCTACTTTCCCTCATCCCCTCCTTGCTTCCCTTTCTCCCTTCGTTCCTCCCTCCATCCTCTCTCTCCCCCCTCCCTCTTGATCTCTCCCAACCCTTTCAATCCTCTTTCCTCCTCCCTCCTCCATTTCTCTCTCTCTCTCTCTCTCTCCCTCTCTCTCCTTCCTTCTCCTCCTCCTTACCAGAAGTCCTTGCCGGTGGGCCAAGCTTGCCTATTTACATTGGAATAAATCTACTTCATCACGCAGCCACTTCTCAGTTGGTATTTTTTTTTTTTTTTTACCACTGCAATCCTTTTAGGCACCAGCCTGGAGAATAAATAAGAGACGGCAATAAACTCTGCCCTCCCTCCATCCTTTCGTCATCCTCTCATTCTGTTTTTCCTCTCTCTCTCTCTCTCTCTCTCTCTCTCTCTCTCTCTCTCTCTCTCTCTCACAATGTCAAATGATGGATGGCTGGTAGGAGTGGGTGCCAGCTGTGATGTAATGATACTAGTGCCGTGTCCTTATTTTAACTCTGGCCTCCATCACTGTGGCAGCATTTTTGTCAACAGGGGGCCTCAAGCAGTGAAATAAAATAAAATGAAATGAAATAATACTTGCATGAAAAATAATAATTATTAAATGAAAGAGGCACTCTCACTTTATGCTCTGTTTTCATATGGCAAAACAGAATATGTATAAAAAACAACATGAATTAACACATTGGAAAGCCCCATTTAGGCCCCTATATGTGCATTAAGGTTCAATATAATATTTTTGATAGCCGATATTTTGTGCCGATATTCAGCATCTTTAAATTTGACTGTTTCCATGCCAAAAATTCAAAAAAATTACATGGATTCAGTGTTTCCCCCCAAGAGTTTTCTTCTTGTCAGGGCGGAAAAGCCTCTGAAACAGCATTTAGACCATCATGGGACACTAAAACTCTCCACTGAAAGCGAGACTAATGGAATTCTTGTAGGTGGGTTAGCAGCTCCATCGAGACTGACACCCCCAAAAAGGAGGAATCTCCATCACATCAGAGGAGGGAGGGGCAACAGTGACTGGACGATATCGGATTAGCATAAGCAAACCCATATATTGGTTAAGTCCAAGCGTACATGCCTGCTGGTTTCACACCTTTACCATAAAGGCTTGTCTAACTGGGGTCAATTCATTTTCAGTTAAAACGATTGTAACGTAGTTGCTCTTTAAAATTAGAATGTTGTTATTTTTCTTTCATATTGTTTAATTGCTGCTGGTGCAAAAACAAAAACAAAAGTAGAAAAAAGTGAGAATCCTGCAGCTTCTTGTGCAGATGCTGCTAATTGAGAAAACGCAATCAAAGTCTGCCTGATCTAAATGAGATTGGGTTACTGTTTTAAGAACAGCAGTAGTCCTGCATTGCATTTTAAAACAATGATCGAAAACACATTTGGCAGCACAAGTCATACTTGTAACACAAAAGTACTCTAATGAGTTTCTTTTTGTTACTGTTCAAGGTCAGTAACAAATGTAAAAGTAATTACCTTTAAAAGTAACTTTCCACAACAACATTCACTCTTAGTCCTTTTAGTTGAATGTGATAACCTTTCTCTAAATATGACATGCCTCTCTCTCTCTCTCTCTCTATCTCTCTCTCTCGCTCTCTCTCTCGCTCTCTCTCCAATTAACTTCCTGAATTGATCAAAGATGGCAGTGAATTGAACCCAGCCTTGTGGTTTCCTAAATGGATATAATGCAAAACAAAATCTGTCAATGTGAATATATACTCTAACGACTGGTGCACAGTGTTTCTACTACTGCTAAATTGGCAGAGATCTTTCATCCCTCCTCAAAGGAATTATATTAGCGTTGGTTTCAACGAGTTTTAGTTGCACGCCAGCTACATTCTGTTTCAGAGGCTTTTCCACCCCACCAAGAAGCATTTCTGGGGGAAGAAATGCCAGGCCATAATTCTTTCCTTGCTCATATATGCAGCTAGAAGGGTTTGAATTGCAAGCTAGATATTATACAGTATCACAGAATGCATTAGTCTGGAATTACAAATGCAATTCAAATTTCTGGACATTTTTCACTCCATGCTTCTGAAAGATCTGCATTTCTGACAGGAGATATAGAGATACCTACTGGTTTATTTCATTGATAGTACCGAGTAGCAAAGATGGAGACATCTCAGTCTGGTTTAATACACTACAGACATACATATATACAAAAACAGAGAAGCAGATATACTGAAGGGGAGGTTCGCCAAGGTTGTAAGACTTCACTTCTTACTCATTTACTCCAAGGTAAAGCAATCAAAAGCTGTAATGTTTTAATACAAACTATATGCTTACTACCGTAAATCACATGAAGTATGTGATGAGCCCAAATGAGTCGCGTACAATTTAACAAAAAGTAGTCCGATATTACAATTGTGAGGCTTAGGCTATGCGCTACAAATGTAACAGAGGTGCGGCACAGTTTTAACAATGAAAAATAACTACATAAATTGTCCATATCTGTAATATTTTTCAAGACAAAACACTTTTATTTCAAGAAAGCATATTCTGTATGGAGGATTCATACCAGCAAGAGAATCTGGAGGTCTGAAATTTTTTACTTTATTGCCAAAAATGCAGGACATGTGGGATTGGATAGAAAAATGATTACGACATATAAATACATATGCTTATTCTATCTTTGCAGATAACGGTAGACTACTGTATGTATTAGGAATGTTTTTTGCACTTCTCACCCTATAGCCTACTCTGTACCCCATTGGATTCACTACAGCCCGCAGGCTGTAGTGAATCCAATGGGGTAGGTTCGCCAGGGGTAGGTTCGCTTTCTCGTTGCTTAGCAACTACTGCGAGCATGCCGGACAAGTCAAACCTATACTAACTTAGAAGAGATAAATGATTGAAAAGGTATGTGTTTTGGTTCTATGAGCACAAACACAAATTCATGAACCCGAAAACTCAAATGCACTATCAGGGGAAAATGTACTTTCACTTTCACTTTCACACACACGTACACACTATCCCTTTGCCTAATTACAAGGGTACCAAAAGTGTCAAGCGCTTCTGCGCTACATGACTAATTGTTGAAGAGTTGAAGAGCTGAGCACAATGTAGTGTGTGTGTGCTGTTGAGTTAAGCTGTGACCCATGTTTGGAGCAATTACAGCAGATTCATGAAACACCGGCGAGCATTATCACACACACTCACATGCACAAACACACACTCAAGGAGAGAGAGAGGAAAAGATGGAGAGAGACTGAAAAACATACATCAACACGTCCCATGATGTTTGACAGTAGAACCTCACCCGGCAAGTCGTAGTATTTCTGTTTTCACTCAATTCAGTACAGTATGGTGTGGGGAATACACAGCGATACACACATTCTCATGTCAGATTTCATTGTTCTTATAAAATATATCTTTTTTTGTGCATACACACCATTCGTGCAGTTACGCTTTGTTGACATCTTTCCCCCGTGCGCGCTCGCTCTGACGGGAATCACAGAATTCAAACAAACATGGAGGAGAGCCTGGTGCTCACCGTGTGGAGTTTGTGAAGTTTAGCTTTCATGTTGAATGTATGAAGTGAACGTTCCCTCTGCGGAAAGTTGACTATTTATGTCAGAATCAGCAGGAAGACATCCATCATTCCAAAGGGAAAATGTTTTATTCCTGTATACTCGCTTCGTTATTGATTCATGAAAATAGTAAAAAAAAACAATAATAACATTGTTACTATCAACCAATATGGCAACAACAAACATTTTGTTATGAAAACAAATATTAAAAATGATTTCTGTTGACTTAAATATTGGAGAGAGTTTTTGTTTACAGTGCTATCTTTGTTGCTATTGGCTGATCTATGACAAAACGGGTAACCTACATCACAGGTAACCAAGATCAGCCAATAGCAGATTGCAATTGCAATAGCATGCTTTTGACCAGTAGATGTCAGTTCAACCTGACAAAGTAGTTTCTGTGTTTTATTTCTCTTTCAAGAGTTACTTAAAGGATAAGGCTGATGTTTTTTAATGCATTGCTTACCGTCAACAAATCCTATGAAAATAACAAAATCAGCAATGATTTTGTTTTGCCAACAAGTCGTCCATGTAGCCGGTGCCCAATGCAGCCTCATGTCCCAGCAGCCATAGAACTCCATTATATTAAAAAAACGATTAAAAACACATCAGAGAGCCATGCCGTTGCTCTGGGCAACATATTTCATCATCACGATGCACCGGGCTAGCCGACTTTTTCCTCAAACAACTTAATAAGCCGGCTGTAAACACGCGATTTCAGGAAAGTAGTTCCATAGCACCGAAAATAGTCCCCGGCATAATGGTAAATGGACTGCATTTATATAGTGCTTTTCTAGTCTACCGACCACTCAAAGCGCTTTACAACAATGCCTACATTCACCCATTCACACACCGATGGCGGCAAGCTACCACGCAGGTTGCTGGCGCAACCATCGGGAGCAATTTGGGGTTCAGTATCTTGCCCAAGGACACTTCGACATGCGGACAGGAGGAGCCGGGGATCGAACCACCGACCTTCTGATTAGTGGACGACCCGCTCTACCTCCTGAGCCACAGCCGATGAAGAATTTGATTTGGTAAAAACTAGAACAGCCTGACTTTTCGTGGTAACAGTTAGCGATTTTTAAAATGTAAACTATGTCTTTGTGAGCTGTATTTAAAGGTTTTTAGCTTACAATTGGAGCCAATGATTTCTCGGTTGATGACTAAATATGGTACGTGGGAAGTCAGAAAGTAACGGGAGTAGAGCAAACGCATTGTTGATTTTGTTATTTTCATAGGATTTGTTGACGGTAAGCAATGCATTAAAAAACACCAGTCTTATCCTTTAACACCAAAGCCAAATCTAAAGCCTGATATCTAATGGTAAAAAGCATGCTACTGAACTGGCCATCTGCTATTGGCTGATCTTTGATGCCAGGTGATGGCACCTTCTATAGAGTACAACAGGTGGTGACATCATCTGGCACCAAAGATCAGCCAATAGCAGATGGCCAGTTCAGTAGCCTACCTTGCTTTTCACCATTAGATGTCAGGCTTCACACAGATTTGGCTTTGGGGTTTTGTCAAAATCCAAAGTATTGTCATCCGTTGGCCAGCGGAGCTGACGTCCACTAGGGGCGCTAATCTGTTCCTGTCCATCAACACATCCTCCATTGAAATGAATGACTTCCAGCCTCCGTCAAATCAGCGTCTCGCTCGACGCCTGGCTTTCACTGTAGATCCACTCCAAGGTGAGCAAGTGCGCTGTTGACATTCAGCACCCACCCGGCATCAAAGGTCACGACAAACACCCGATGATTCGAACAAGTGGGAAGCAAATGAGCCGACCGCACCATCCGCTGTTCTCATCTCACATTTTACATGGTTAGGCGTGTAGCCGGGACTTGTTAATTCGGAGCGACTCGCAAAGTGCTCGCCGAGCGAACGGCGCAGTGTGTCTCGGCCGTCTACTGGGGCTGGAGAAGACGGTGGAGGGAAAAAGACCTTTGGTATTCAAATGACTGATGAGAGAGAATTCACAAATAGGAGACGAGCAGAGGAGCCCCTGCGCTTGAGGCAGAGGAGACGAGGGTGACCTTTTCAAACCGCTGTAACTCCACTGCCATTGAGCGCTCATTTGTCATACTTTGCTGACTCTACTTCCAAATGACACGGATCAGCATCAGGTTGAGAGAGAGGGGAGGGGGGGGGGGGGGGGGATGCTGCTGACTTTCACATTTGAAATGTTTTACTCCTCTGCTCTCGGGCAATTTGTATTCTGCGTGACGTCATTTTTTCATTTATCGTCAATCCTCATTAATATATTACGGCGCTTTTAGTATTACCTGCGCCGCACACTTTCCAAAGGGAAGATAAAGCCAAGACTCTGCACCTCTTCATTCTCTCCCTCCCTCCCTGTCATCCTCCTTCGCTCTATCCATCACTCTCTCTCTCTCTGCCTCTCTCTCTGTCAGCAGGGAAAACAAATTGAATATGCTGAATGGGTTTGCTTGACCCTGTAAATGGAGACCTGTCAGGCCAATCCAATTTGTACACACACGCACACACACGGAATAGAGGATGTACTCGCAGCATCTGTGAGAGTTTGTGTGTGTGTGTGACCTTGAGAGTGCCTGGATTTTTGTTGAGTGATGTGTGTGTGTGTGTGTGATACCATGGCAATTAACCTCGCCATATGTTAATGTGCCGAGTCACATTAAAGGGGATTATGGGAGCTCAAATGCAGCACCCCGTCACCCCCCCGCCCCATTCCCAACCCAAGCCATTCATCATGGATTTGTGTGTGTGTGTGTGTGTGTGGTCTTGAAATTACCCAGGATTCTACAATGAGATTGCATGGTGATGGACGTGTCTAGATTTCACACGTTCACCCAACAAGGTGGGCGGGTTACGTTCACCTAACAAGCCGGCTGCGCTGCGTTCAACAGACAATGTGGGCGAGTTGCATTCAATAAACATTCAACAGACAAGGCGATGGGTTACGTTCAACATAACAAAGCAGTTGCTTTCAATAAACAAGGTGGCTGTGTTGCGTTCATCAGGTACGTTAACATAGACTTTAAAAAAGATGGACGTAGTGAGTGTGATGTCACCCATTGAAGCCTGGAGATTGGGTTTACGATCGCCGCCATGTTGACAATTTTTGGAGCCAGAAAAGGGCCACAACGAGGCCACGGGTTGTCCTCAGAGCCACAGAGTCGCCTACTATTAGTCCATAATCGATGACCTGTCAATCACTAGGAAAACAACCCTGTTTTATATCCGGTATATATATATATCCGGTGTATAAATTAATGACACAATTATTTTGAAAATTGCCATAAAGACACACATGAGAAGAGGCCATAACTTCTTGTCGAAAAAATGTATTGATTTTATATTTTGAGTGAGAAGTTGGGTTGTGGTCCCATTGACTTGCATGGAGTTGGGCGGTTTGGAGTCTTTTTGGAGCCGGCATCTAGCGGACGTTAGAGGAGCTGCTGCCACTTCCTTATTGTCTTCAGAATTCACCTGTGGTTTTGGCCGCTTGGTTACATACTGCAACTGGTGAGAAAACACACAATTTCCCAGGAATACCCTATGCTGCTTCTATTCAGTCTGCTAATAACATGCCTTACAACTTTTAATGGAGACCCACCTTGGTCCCGGACGGTCCCGATCCATGCTTTGGGGAAGGCAGGGTTGTACTCATAATGCATTTACTATCATGGCATATAGTGCAGGCCTGTAATTCTTCAATCTCAAGAATACATTGTGGTTTGCGTTTCTATTTTGCATTAGAGTGGTTCTTATTTCCCAACGGTTCATCCGAAGGTAGTTCACAGTTACGATGGTGTGATTGTGCAATTAAGGAACTCCTTTTAATATTCTTGTGACCTAGCTTTAGGTCCCAATGTAGACTGTTGGGGAGAGGGGGAGGGGGGTTGGGGGTTATTAAAAACACACTGCTCGGCTATATCTGTGTGAGTGATGGTGCACTGTCTGGCTGACTGCCTGTTCTAAGCTGGTGGTGATTAATTACTCCAAACACAACATGGATGGCAAGGCAATTCCCCTGTGTGTGAATTAGACAGGCTGAAACACACACACACACACACACACAAACACACATACATACAAACATACAAACATGCTGGCTCTCGCACATATTTGCACACACGTGGACACACACACACACACACTGACATCAATCCATTGCTGTGGGTGTTTGTCCTTGTATGTCTGTGCGTGTCTGTGTACATGTTTTTTGCGTGTGCGCGTGTGTGTGTGTGTGTGTCTGAGTGTCTGGGGAGGGGTGACATTTCCTGTATCACGTACCACAGCTTGTTTGATCTCTTCTCTTTCATCTTCTTAGCAAAGAAACCTGACATTACAGGGTCTCTCTCTCTACCCTCCTCTCGCTCTATTTTTCCGCTGAGTGTAGTTATCCGTGTGTGTGTGTGTGTGTGTGTGAGGGAGAGAGAGAGAGAGGGAGAGAGAGAGAAGGCCAAGCAGAGGGATAAATAAGTGTGTCCTCTCCACCTTAGGGTGAAAGCGAGTAAAGCGTACATTCCCTCCTTCCTGACACACCCCGCATTAGTAAAGGTAGAGGATTCAGCAGTGTGTGTATGTGTGTGTGTGTGTGTGTGTATGTTCTCGACAGCCGGTGTTAGTCGCTTTGGGAGTGCGCGTGTGCTTGTGTGCGCGCGCATTATCAGCAGCATTATTATTCCATCTGATCCTAAGTCTGATTGTCTAACCTCATGGCTATGGAGGCTCATTGAAATTCAAGGAAATTCAGGTGACTCGCCAGAAAAATACATCCTCACCTTGAGCGTCTCGGAGGAATGGGTAGAATGTGACACCGTAACCTTGAGAGTCTCCGACGATAAAGCGAAACAGACAGTTGTAAACAGTTTCTCATTATTAAAGTAATTGCTCGGCGCACCGGGGCCTTCATATCGGCTGGACCGCGGCGACAAAATGAATAAAGCGTAGCATAACGCAACAGAACGGAGTGGAGCGGAGCTGAATGTGCTGGAATGGAAAGGACAAAGGTCCCAGACTTGAAAACGGGACAGAAACATCATCGACTTCTCTGTAATTTTGCGCAGCAGGGTGGTGTAGGGATTCGGGAGATCGCCCTTCAACCAGAGGAGGCGAGTTCAGGCTCTCATGTCGGCGAGCATCCGCCCTGTTGAAGTGTCCTTGACCTTATTCACACAGCGACAATTTTGAACACTTGTGGTGGGAAACTCTACCTGAAAGATTGGCATATATATATACATTACTTAAACACAGAAGTGAGGACTTAAGATAAACAGTTAGCAAATTAGCTAGCAATCTCGAGAACAACCACAACGACTTTTGGAATTTAGCAGGGAAGTTAGTTAGCTAACTAGCTAGTTTGCAAGCTACTAGCTAGCTAGCTAGGCTACACTGTTTGTTTCTAATATGTTTTTCAGTGTTCACAACAGTAGGACAGAACGGGCTGGACCTTCTTTTCCAGGTAGTGTTCAAAATGGCCCCCGTGGGAATAAGGTCAATAGCCAGTTCTTTCCCAAATGTTACCAGGTGTAGTACAGTCGAAGTAAATCAAAAAGAACATGAATTTTGTCAAATATTAACTTGCACCTTTGAGTGAACTGGGTATCATCTCATTCCAGGTGCTTTCTGAGTGCTGAAAGAAAAAAAACAAACAAAACAAAATAAAGAGTAACTAAACCCCAAACCCAAATCTGTGTAAAGCCTGACATGTCAAGGTGAAAAGCATGCTAATGAACTGACCATCTGCTATTGGCTGATCTTTGGTGCCAGGTGATGTCACCCATAGAGTACAGCAGGTGGTGACATCACCTGGCACCAAAGATCAGCATCTGTTAATTGGTGGGTATGCTCTGTTATACCCAGAGACACACACACACACACACACACACTACATTACTCTGTGCTGATCCCTCAGTATGTGCTTAAATAGATTTTTAAAATGTTTAGCCGTCTTATTTACTCTCTTCCTTCCATATCTAAAATATACAAGCAGAGACTATCCTTGACAATGGCCCTGGCAACAACATAAGTGTGTATGAGTCCACACACACACACACACACACACACACACACACACACACACACACACACACACACACACACACATGCAAGGTGCATACCTGTAGGCTAGCATCCAAAAAGCATCCCATCTGCACTGTGGTAATGTTTGTGGTTGGAGGTGATGATAATGATGATGCTCATATTGTCTACTCGGTGACAGGAGACTCGACACACACACACACACACACACACGCACCGACACACAGCTGCCATGCTGTGAAACGCTGTTGTCAGGGTGTTGTTATTGTGTCGTAATGCTGTTTGTATCCCTGCTCACACAACAAAATAAAAACACTACTTAGGTGACAAGGTTCTCTCTCTTTTTTTTTTTATCTCTCTCTCTCTCTCTCTACCCTTCACTGTTTTACCCAATCTTCCTCTCCTCCCTCGGTGCTCTGTCAATCTCTCATTACACCCTTCCTGTCATTCCTAACTCTGTCTCAATCCTCCCCCTCTTTCTCTTTCTCCTCCTTTGTCCCTGGTGAATGTCATTTTGTCAGCCAGTTGTCATTTCGCCTGCTGCCTCTCTCTCTCTCTCTCTCTCTCTCTCTCTCTCTCTCTCTCTCTCTCTCTCCTGCCCCTGCTGAAAGAGTAATGAGTGCCTGCATGCAGAGGGATGGAAGGTTAGAGAGGAGGAGGAGGAGGAGGAGAAAGAGGGGGGGAGAGATATGTAAGCAGAGGAAAGGTGAGAAGAGGGGTGGAAAGAGAGATTAGGCTGGAAGATAAACAGACTGGAAATGAAAAGAGGAATGGAATTACACAAAGCGTTGGAATTAGAGGAGCGAGACAAAGAGAGACAGAAGGTGAGCGAGTGTCAGAATTGGGGTTTGAGCGATATGGGTTTTTGAAAGCCGATACCACCAATATTTTGGATTGAAGCTGATTTTGTCCAGAATTCCATGACTATCTGTATTGTAGGTAGAGAGATAACAGAGAAATGATCAAAACAGTCATTCTTCTACATTCTCTAATTGTGTTAACTTCTTGTAAATAAAATAGTGGTGAAGTTTTAACAATTCATCAATTTGCTGAGGACCCCCTGGAACCCCCTCGAGGACCCCTGGTGGTCCCCGGACCCCACGCTGTGAACCACTGTTCTAGACTACTGCCTCCTGGAAAGTAAGGCCGTTTTAAAGCCACAATCTGTTATCTAAATGTGACACAAAGTGTAGCCCAGCCACCAAAAACCAGAACAAAACACCGGCATTCTCAAAATGATTTACTACACATTTGTGTTTGATTCATATTGGTTGTAGAAGGCCAGTACTGATATATTTTTTAGATTGAATTCCCCAAAATGAAAAGTATTCAGTATTTTCTCCCAGAATTATATTCTTGTCAGGGTGGAAAAACCTCTGAAACAGCATTTAGACCATCATGGGACACTAAACTCTCCTAACTTCCATACTAATTAAATTAATTAAGTTTTAGGTGGGTTGGTGGCTCCTTAAGACAGGGAAACATCACTGATCAATTAAAAGAATAAATAAAATGTCCAAAGAAGATAAAATGGCATTGCATTTTTTACAAACTGCCACCCCTAAAGCATAGGTTGTAACCCCATCTTCCGCTGTATATTCACTCTGCCAGACTGTATGTTCGTGAGTGTGTGTGTGTGTGTGTGTGTGTGTGTGTGTGTGTGTGTGTGTGCGTGCGTGACAGAAAGTACAATAGGTGTTATTTGAAGCTTAGCTACCCCATTTTATTCAATATTACAGTTTATTGGCAGTCGAAATATTGCTTTTCTCTGCATTTCTAAACCCATTACATTGGCATTATAAACCCACACACACACATTCTCTCACAATGAGCACTCGCCCTCTTACTCATACTTGCCGTCTCATACTCTCACACACACTCACGCGCACGCACAAAGCACACTCCGGGGAGTGTGTCAGCACTTCAACGCTGCTCATTCTGTCATGATGGCGTTAAGGAGCCTTCCAGACACCTTTCAGACAGATTGGCTTCTCATCTTTGAGACGACTGATAATGAATTTAAAGCACGGCCCATGGCTTTGGCATACCTGTGGAAAGCACAATCCCAGACGATGAAAGCGGCAGGCAGACACTGTGCGCCTTGGCAAGACATCATAGCGGAAATGAAAATAACTTGTGCCGGTGTGAGGGCAAATTGGCAGGTTTCACAAAAGGCGCTCTTTCTCCGTCGCAAGGTGCTCCGAGGAATGAATGAGACTCGCTTTTCACCGTTGTCCTGCGGAAACCTTGGATCTCCGAAGCGACATGTCTGCGGGAATAGAGAAAATTTGGTTGACTTTACCATTGACCGCCGTGTATTTTGATTTTTGTGACATTTTGCGTTGGATTTTCAAGGGTTTGGCGCCAGTGTCAAGAAAGGTTTTCACATGGGAGGCAGTGTCAGCCTTCAATTACACAAAAGTGGAGACAGTTTCTGGAGGCAACAGAGAGTAACTCTTTGTTTTTGGCTGGAGAAGATCCAGAGGCACGTTGACAAAGCGGGATCACAGCGAAGTGCGGTGTGACAATGCAATGAATTCAGCGAGAATGCACAAATTTTGGGGTTAGAAGTATTCTGGCACGCTACATAGGCATGGCAAGGCTTTGGAGGCGCATGAAGTGCCAATTTCTAACACTGAGCATGCTGACTGCAATGCAGACTAACTCGTCGTGCTAATTAAGACACTAACAGTTCATTTAGTGTGTTCTCAGGATGATTGCGGCTGCGTGGGGCTTGTGACACTCCACCAGCCGTTTCGATCAAAGCCAGTTGCAGGCATTTAAATCGCTCAGTGTTGCGTTCTGCAGCATCACGCTTCAATGTGCTTCCAGAAACGGCACAGAGACAATTCTATCCAGTTTGGCAACATGCACTTCTGCGCCACAATCTACCCCAATTACTGTGCTGTGACTTTCATTTGGCTGCTTCTAAATGTTTGAACCTGAACACTGCAGAGTAACTCATTAGGCTAACTTACAAACTAACATCTCATCCAGCCACTTATCCTGACACTGCCAGGGCTAAAGGATATTTTCGTTCCAATTAATCTTACTGTAATTCAACCCAGTGGGTCAATTGAGAACCAACAATTACTTAAAACAACTGTGTCTTATTATAGTTATTAACAATAAAAGCCTCTTCAAGCCCAGGTCCTCTATGAACCAAGCCAACTAGTATCCAACAACTGGAATCTAAACGGCTAATAATTACGTTCATCAAACACTGCATGGCACCTAAGCCTTCCAATCATTGAGCAATCAGTGAACCTAATCCCTCGATATAGGACAACTTTTTCAGGCAACGGTCTCAAATAATAGCCTTCAACAGGGGTGGGGACTGGCAAATGGGAGAGCATTAGTGTGGATAGCTTAATAAAATGTGAGGGAGTAAGTTATCATGAAAAAATACCATTGCGCTGATTGGTGTTTGTAGTGGTAGCTCATAGCGTATTCATAGCATTTTCAAAAATGCCCTGCTTCACATTCATACACATATTTAGGACTTGGCGCTGCCCGGTACAGCCAGTCTTCTACTGTTGCCAGTTACTCCAGTAATTGTGGGATAAGTGGCTTGCTCATGGGCGCCTAAATGCTTGATATCGAGGGAGAGGGAGAGCGTTTACTCCACAGAACTTAAATGGATAGAAAGGTCCTTTTACTGTTTGTCGGTAATGTGGCTAGTAGCTCCACCATAAAATTGCGATTATAGAATTTTAAGGGTTAATTGCTATGGGGACAACGCAAGTCTGAGCATAAAGTCTGGCACACTTGCTTGAGAACTGAGCAGACGAATCTGTTAGCAAACTGTCAATACTCAACTGAAAGCTAACGTTAGCGACAAGGCTAGTGTAGCATTATCAAAGACTATTTCTCTCTCTAGCTCTTCTAGTCAACATTAGTCGACTATGTTAGCTAGCCATGGCAGCAAGGAGACAGAGAAGGTCCTTTGGTTCTTGCTGCAAAACCTCTCACTCCTCAGTGACTTGCCGTAAGTTGGTTTATACAGAAGCTAGCCCAACGGTTCACATAAAAATGGCTGCCGCTTCAACCATCCTGGAACGTTGATTTGAATGGGACAGACTGTTCTATCCATTCAAGTTCTGTGGTTCATTCATTTGTTTGCTTTTTCCAGCCGGTCCAGGATTCGAACCAGCACCCTACAGCTCACAGGGTTTCTGAATGGTGAGGTTGCTATGACTCCTGTGAGCCCGGCTCCACATCACCTCCAGTGTATTGCTGCAACTGAGGGTGGAGAGACTACCAGTCATCCAACAGCTCTCAAACTAATTAAAATCATAACTGCCTTCCCAGTCAACCAGTCACCAGTCAGTCAGAGTGCCTCAGTCAATTTTTCAGTCAAATGAGTCTGCTTTTTTCATCCCAGCCCTCTAAATGAGTGTGGGATGGCCTAATTGGGGCTAACTCGGGTCAAATCAGGATTTTGACGAGACATAGCTTCAATAAAGCCGTCTTATGCCAGTTTAGGAGGTCAGCATAAAAATCTAACATCAGTTTGTCTTATAGCAACAGCAAAAGTAAACCAGGACAGATTGTGTCCAGTCTCACACAGATTGGAGTTTTAGAACCACAGTTTTTTGGAGTTAGCTAAAAAAAAACATTCAAAAGCAAATTTGAATGGCAAAGAAGGAACTGAATGTAAGCAAAAATATAAACGGCAATGAGTTCTTTTTTTTTTCATTAATTTATGATCATGTAAAATCAGCAGGATAGCTAATTTGCTTAGTTAGCTATAGGTTAGCATGGCTAGTTTGAACTTGGAACATCAGCTAGGCTAACTAGCTAACCTAGACAGTATGGCCAGATTGCATTTTTTCAGTTAGCAGTAAGAGCGCTAAGCTTCATAATAATAGCTTCCTCCTCTCTTACCCCTTGACTGTTGGGCTGGGCTTCAGTTCTGCCCCAGGAGCAGCTCTCCCACCAAGAAATGTTTGTATAACTGAAACTCCAATCTGCCCACAGTGCATTCATGGCGATGAATAAAGCAGAGGATTGTGGGTAGAGTTTGCTGTTAAGGTGTGAAGACTCATAGTTAATATTAAATAGTCACATTAACCCAGCTTTTATTTCCTTTTATGAATTAGATACAGTTCAGCAAAGAACAGACATGATGTGTAGAAGATTATTTTCTCAGTGCTGCAAACCATGATGAAGTTTGACAGCCTCCAGGTATGAAGGAGTTAAGTGTCTCAACCCTGACTGACCTGAATATTGCCTCTTGAGTGCTAATGGTGGTGATAGTACAGGGCAAAAAAAAAATGTCAGGATAACAACTTTGTGCTTAATTAGTTCACAGAAATGTGATAACTTTTGTTGCATTCATCCCCTCCTAAATTTAATAGCATATACAGCATAATTTGAGAGACTGAGGAAAAAGTAAGAATGGGTTGAGTGAGAGTCATAGAGAGAGAGAGAGAGAGAGAGAGAGAAAGTGACAGTTAATTCATCAGAGAGAGAGAGAGAGAGAGAGAGAACCACCAATAGAGTCTTGTAGTGAGGGTCAAAGAGAGATTTAAATGAGATTTCCATGGGATGAAAGGCAGCTTGGAGATAATGAAGTGCCCTCCTTGACCGGTGTCCAAAATAAAACGGGGCACACAGACACATGCGCGCATGCACACACACACACACACACACACTGGGAGAAAGCTGGAGGCATAAACAAGCGTATACTATTATCTAGTGGATACTGGCTTTTACACACTAATCCTAGTCAAATCCCTTTGGAAAGCAATGAGACTGGCACCATCAGACAGCCGTGTGTCTGTGTGTTTGTGTGTGTCTGTGTGTCTATGTCTATTCTATTGGGAGTGTGTTTGTGGGCAAGCGTGCGCGTGTGTCCATGAATAAGGCTGTAAATATGGTGTGTGTGTGTGTGTGTGTGTATGTGTGTGAGGGATAAAACAGCAAAGTGACCATGCAAAGTGTAAATCCCAGAGTGGAGTGTTAACCGTCCCTGAGGTTGTGTTAGTCTGTTGGAACAGCATTGCACAAACTCCTGGGAACCAAATGCAGTAAATTTAGTCTTTCCTGGGGGGAGGAGGAGCGGGATGAGAGGGGGTGGCAGGCCTCCTGAAAGCATACAGCACAATTGTCAAGTGGGGACCCACTAGAAAATAGCCCTGCCACCCACTTATATCCAAATGATGCTGTTTGCGAGCAGGGCGTCCCGAACTTCCCTTTTAGCCCAGGACACAAAATGGAGCAAAATGAAGGTAATTTAGTCTGGGGACTCATGAAAACTCATGTCTGGATACGCCAGCAAAAGGCCTGCAACCCACTTCAGTTCCCAAACATATACTTTAGTCCCCAAATATACAAAACTAATGCTTCCTTGGAGGGATGCAAAATGGCCACCACAAATTAGAAACTGTGCCATTAGATGACTTTGGATGAAACTGTAATGATCCCTGGTGGGGAAATTGGGTCGTCACAGCAGCAGATAGTAAGATACAGCTCAGAATAAGCCATATATAGACTATTGAAGATAATACAAGTAATTACAACAACCGATCAGGTTGAGAATAATACAGCAAATAGATGAAGGTATGGCACCTTCATCCACAGATTTAGCCAATCAAGGCAAAGCTAAGGGCTGCTCCTACTATATCTGACTACTGGATGAAATGAGGGAGGTTTGAAGGGAAGGAGTGAAAGAAGGAAGAAACTAGCCCAAACGGAGATGTGGAGAGGTAACGGCAAATGGATATAAATGGAGGAGAAAACACATAAAACTGAAGTAAAGTGAAACAGTTTTCAGGTCAAAGAGGGCTAACAATGCCCCAGAAATATGCGGGGAAAAGGGATGATGAGGAGGAGTGGAACGAGGGAGGAGACGGAGGTGTAAAAAGCCAGTCCTGTCCGCCGCTGCTGCCCTCCCCCCTTTGCCCACCCCACCCCACCCCCGGAGGATGGCGTGATGCGGTAGAGATGAAAGAGGGACTTTGAAGAAGGAGTGATCCTTCCCTCGCTCCCTTGAAGGAGGAGGAGAGAAGAGGGGGGGGGATCAGAGCAGAGGCCCCTGACACAGCGAGGAGATGTCAAGATAATGCACACACACACTGCGTTTCACATTATACACTTCACTTCTTTTAGAAGTATTTTCAAAGGTGACTTCTTAGTCCATTTTATTTCACTTTGGGACCAGGTTTTCGAAACTGACCGAGTACCCTTTTTTTATTTATTTCTATATTTTTTTCATTTTTTTCAGGGCTGACAGCACTTAACTGCCTGGGACAGTCGTATTTTTAGTTGCTGCTATTGTGGCTACTCAAAATCCACTTGAAGCTTGAAGAGTTTCAGCACCCCTGCTTGCTAAGTTCTCGGAAATCCTCCGCATTGTTGCAAATCCTCAGCATTGTCATGTCTTTTCCCATTGACACTGAGGAGAAAAAATAAAGAAGTGGAAAAAAAGAATCCTAGCTCTGTAAGGATAGATCTGTGGTTGGCACATTGACTGCATTTCATTTGCAGTGTGGTTATGAAATCACAGATATGTTTACTATATCTTTCCTGATTCGGGTTAGGGTTAGTAACTAAGGAAGGAGGGAAGGTCCCCACCATATGCACAGCAATTTTCTTTCATTTTCATTGTTTTAACTTTAATTCACCTAGGGTAATTGGGCTGATCACGCACTCTCTTTTTCAGCAACATCCTGCTTCACATTCATAGAAACATTCACACCTGGGAGCTGTCCAACAACAGTCTTCTATTGTTTCCAACTGATGGCTTCCACTGGAGCAATAAAGTGCCTTGACATGCAGGAGATAAGGGAGAAAGGAAGGGAGTGAGGATAGATGAACAGCCTTGTACGCCATCATCACAAGTTTCGGTTTCGATGTCGCAGAGCAAGTGCAGGAAGGTTGGGAGAACTTGGGGAAGTCTGAGGCAAAGGTGGGCTGCAGCGCTCTGGATGAGTTATTGGGGTTGAAGTGATTGCCTCGGGAACCCAGCCAGGAAGGACTTGCATTACTCCAGACAAGAGATGAGTAAAGCTTGAACAAGGAGCTGGGCTGGGAGTCCCTGGTAAGAAAGGGATTTGTAGACTTCAAATGGGTTGTATCATGTTGTGGCTGCAATGTTAGTCTCCTAACACATTGGGTTGTCTAGGATTACATCCGTCCAAGAACTCTCCCAACTAACCATGCATCCATCCAAGAATTCTCCCAACTAACATCCATCCATCCATCCATCCATCCATCTATCCATCCATCCATCCATCCATCCATCCATCCAAGAATTCTCCCAACTAACCATCCATCCATCCAAGAACTCTCCCAACTAACCATCCATCCATCCATCCAAGAACTCTCCCAACTAACCATCCATCCATCCATCCATCCAAGAACTCTCCCAACTAACCATCCATCCATCCATCCATCCATCCATCCAAGCACTCCCCCAACTAGTCATCCATGCATCTATCCATCCATCCATCCATCCATCCATCCAAGAACTCTCCCAACTAACCATCCATCCATCCATCTATCCAAGCATTCTCCCAACTAACCATCCATATATCCATTCAAGAACTCTCCCAACTAACCATCCATCCATCCATCCAAGCACTTTCCCAACTAACCATCCATCCATCCATCCATCCATCCATCCATCCATCCAAGCACTCTCCCAACTAGCCATCCGTGCATCTATCCATCCATCCAAGAACTCTCCCAACTAACCATCCATCCATCCATCCATAATGCTATTTTCCCATTAAATTGGAAGCAGGGACTTAGTTGAGGATTGGCCTGTTTGTTCATTGCATTTCCCAAACAGTCAGTCCCAACAGTCTCCAAACAACAACAGATTCTTCCAAATCCCCCTCTATGTCCTCACATTTTTACACATTTTATCTGAATCTTTTAATTCTCCTACACTCAGATATATATTTTTCAATCTTTCAGTCACTCAATTTGTCAACCATCCATCCGTCTATCCACCGACACATTCATCCATTCAGCCAACCCTCCATCCTTCTGTTAACATCCTCTCAACTCACCCCTTTCTCATTATGTCTCCATCTTTTCATCCGATCACTGTACTTTCATTTCATTTAACCCTGGTCTGTTCATATGGCTGCACCCTCCACCATTACCTTCTCCATGACCTTATCATGTAGCCTTTCCCTGGTGTTGTGTGAACACCGCAATTGAGAAAATTGAATCTATCCATCCATCATTTCACCCTTCAATTCTTAGCTCATGATGACAATTTTTTTCATGAGCCCCACCTTTCAAAGATATTCTCTACCTTTCATTATATGCATTAGGTGCAGTCATTTTAATCTAGGCTTCATTGCTTAGCCTTTTCATCTGGCTCAAAGACCTTGCTATTCACACTCACGCTATTCACAGCGGCTCTCAACCTTTTTGATGTGCCGACAGCCGCAACTACGCATATGTAAGCTGTAAAAATTCCAAGGTACACCAAATTTTTAATTGCTTGGAAATGTCATACAAAAAAAAGGACGCCCTGTGGGATCACACAAGAGGGTAGGCAAACACAAAGGGCTGATGGATAAGGCTGAAATTGAAGAGGAAATTATTATTTTAAGCACATTTAATTAAATCTGAATGAAGTTAAATTAGATCTTTAGCAGCACACAGGATTTAATGTCCTTTCTGCTGTTAGAAGAGGCAGGGTGGCCCAGAGATTAGAGGGACCATCCTTCAACCAGAGGATCTACGTTCAAGGCCCTGTGTTAGCAAGCATCCGCCCTGCTGGCGTGTCCTTGAGCAAGACACTGAATCCCTAGCAGCTCCAGACCTCTGACCTTCCTGAGCACTAGCACCTTTAAGCCAGGATAACTGTCCTTGTGAAAACCTTGTGGTCTTAGAGGAAAGATGAGATGAGAGCAACTGTGTCCTCGGGGTCATAAGTGACCAGGACCTGGTTGAATTATGCCCAATTATTCGCTCCGCAACACCATTATCTCCCCTAATAATTCGACTTTGACGTTGATTTTCTTGACGTTCGAGCAGCATCTGAAGCCACGCCTCGAGCTGCCCGGGGAAATGTGTCCTACTGCATATTGATTGAGAACCTTTTAGCCTACGATGAGGCCTTTGAATCCCAATCAAGGGTGCTTTCGCTCAGCCCCATTCGCATACACACCCATAGGTGTTAAGATAGCCTTTAGGTGACAAATGACCATGCCATCTGTATCGCTCCTGACCTGAATGAAGTGGTGTTGCGCATGTGTGCCTTCACATGTGCGCATCCCTGTGTGCACAAATGTGTGTGTGTGTTCCTGTTTTCACGGTTGTGTGTGTTTGTATGTGTGTGAGTGCAGGTGTGTAATGTGATTAGGTGTCGATTGAATAGTCCGTGTTGATAAATGATGCTGACAACCGCACATGTCCTGTCACCCATAGACCGATGGGCCATGCCTTCTAATGGAGAGAGAGAGGGAGAGGGAGGTGGAGAGAGAGAAAAAACGTTTTTTACCTGTGGACGTTATATACAGTAGGCAATGATTCATGAAGACAACACACTTAAACACACACACACACACACACACACACACACACACACACACACACACATAGAGTAGTGATTAAGGTATAGGGGCTGCCTTACATGTTGACAGTTAATACGCAGCAGGTAGCTAGGACGGATAACTGCGTCTCTCTTTTTATCTCTTTACACACACAGACACACACACACATACACACACACACACACACACACATACACACACAAAAGGCAATCTCAGGGAATAGATCAATGGGGTTTCAGTAAAGGAGGGTCGATAAGTCTACGGATAATCGCAGTTGGGGTCATTATGTATTGGTGTGTGTGTGCGCAGTGGATTGAGGTTGAAGTGGCGTATGGATGATTGCATCTTGGGGAGAAGATTATGTTTCGCTCCAATTGGCATGTTCCTTGTGTGTGTGTGTGTGTGTGTGTGTGTGTATGTGTGTTTGGATGTTGTGCTTCAATTGCATCTGAGTCCCTAAGGAAGGAAGGCAGGTAGGAAGAATGAATGGAGGGGAGGAGAGTGGTTGTAGATTAAAAAAGGAAAACTTACTCTTCCGCTCGTGTCGAAGGGAAGGACTCTCCCTCCTTCGTTTCCTTTTTTTCTTCTCTTCTCCTCGTCCTCCCCTCTTTCCCAGGGAATCAAACCCACAACCTTTTGCTGCTGTTGCTCTTAACGCTGTTAATTCTTCTTATATAAATTAGGATGAAATTGACGCGTCAGTTTGCCAATATTGGCCTTTTCTTAAATATCAGATATCAGTCAATGTCAACCACAGATATGATGGAAATTCCTCCCTGACCACAGCTAGTTAATGATTTGTCATGTGACTGACCAGAGAGCTGCTAACACACCTGAAAGAATTACTTCAGTATGAGTTTCAGTGGAGAGTTTTAGTGTCCCATGATGGTCTAAATGCTGTTTCAGAGGCTTTTCACCCTGGCAAGAATACAATTCTGTTGGAAACACTGAATCCTTGTATATACTGTATGTAAATATATATAAGGCACATATGTAAAACAACAAACACACACACAACATACTGTATATATATTACATGTTACATACAGTATATCCCGCTTCTGTTTTTTCTATATATAATGAGGAGGTTTATATACAAATGTTATTTCGGTATTTTTATTCCTCTGTTTTTTCTATATATCCTTACTTCATGCTTCAAAAAAAAATGCTTTTATGCATGAAGTCAATGAAATTTAAAGATATTGAAGGTAATAAGTGAAAAATGGGTAAACAATGACCTCCAGGCAGTGAGCGTCATAACGCAAACACCCACCAATATAAAGAAAAATTATATTTTCAGAAAAACATTAATTTTTTCCCTCAAAAGAACCCATCCTTATATAACTCACATCACTTTTATAATACTTATTATGGCGTATACTATGAATTTAGGCGAGGTTTGTGGGTAAACTGCTTCTATGTTTTTTCTCAATATGTATGTGTGTGTGTGTGTATGTGTGTGTGAGGAGGAGGAAGATGGACTGTCTTCCCCATTAAGCCAAAGCAGCTTGTTTTTCCATCTACTGCTATTGTTAGTTCACAAGTGCGTCTGCTGCAGCGATAGTTTGCATTTAATAACTTATGCATTCTTTTCGGAAGAGTGGAAAGGTTGCAGAGGTTTCACTGCGGTGTGTGTGAGTGAGCGGGTAACATGTATGAAGTTCTTTGCATGCTTGTATGCATGCTGAGCGTGTGAGTGTGTGTGTGTGTGTGTGTGTGTGTGTGTGCGCACTGCAGTACTGTAGCCCCAGGCTAATAGCTGAGCAGCTCATAGGGTGGATTCTAGAGAACATACTGATTATGTCCAGAGAGAGAGAGAGAGGGGGAGAGAGAGAGACGATGTGTTCTGATTTATTCAGCATGATAACAGCGGGAGGTAGAGAGCGTGAAAGTCAATATTTTCAAAGTTTATTTGCTTATGCAACAGCTCCATACTCCGATCCTCATCATCCATCAAACTTGGTACAGTAGGGAAGTCTAGACACAACTGCAGTGCATTTGTGCTTGTGTGTGTGCATCTACAGTGCATTCATGTTCTGCTATGTGTGTGTAGTATGTGTGCGGCTGTGTCGCATGTCTCTTTGTGTGTGTGTGTGTTTATCCAATATGTTTGTTCTGCTGCGTTTGTGCGTGTGCGTGCGTTTGAGGTGAATAATAACTTTTTTCTTATTACCCTGGATACGGCACGCTGCTTCCAAGCTTCGCTCACTGGAGTTCAATTACTGCGTTCCCTCCGGCTCGCCTTTTATCACTGAATAAGTAGCACTCTGATACTGTGTGTGTGTAGGTGTGTGTGTGTGTGTGTGTGTGTGTGTGTGTGTGTGTGTGTGTGTGTGTGTGTGTGTGTGTGTGTGGTCAAAGTCACGCCGTTGCAAATGTGAGAAGGTGCGCGCCGCGGTTTCTCAGCGTGTATGGGAACAGCCGGGCGTGGATGCGTACACACACACACACACACACACACACACACACACATTCATGTATACAAGCACAAACAAAGGAAGTCATACACACACACACACACAGAGGCCCTACATTCCCTCTAGTGCATGGGGATTTAGATTTAGGTCATCAACTTTACAATGACAAAAAAAAAGAGAGAGAGGAAAAAAAAGTATTTACACACTGATTTTCCCATAAAACCTAATAAAAAACACTGTAAACCAAGCAGCCTGGTGGGTAAAAGTAATGACAAAAACATCACAATTTCCTCTCCGTCGCATGACATTTATAGCTGCAACACTTGTATGGATTTCCAGCGCATGTTTGAAGTCTCATAACCATAAGTGCAGTATATTTGTCTAGTAAAGTAGAAAAAAATCCCGAGCGATTTACTCTCTTTGAGTGACATTTATTGAAATTTGCTGTGGTTGGAATAAATGTCAGGCAATCAAGAGAGGAGTTGGGGCAGCGGCATTTTTCATTTTTTACCTTTCACATTTATCTTCCTCTGCAAATACACTCCCGGCTAGGCTGGTTTGGAAATATAAACATTAAATGTGATGGGGTTTGGAGTCCACCATTATGCATCTATGCCTTTATTACCCTGAATTAGCAATGCAGTGCTCACTATAGACTGTAATGACTTACAAGCAATGAAACAATAATCATCTGAAAAGTAACTAATATTAAGGAGGGCAAAGTTCAAGAGACAAATCCAAGGAAAAGAATTAGAATAGCAGCTAAGGAATGAGATAGAGAGGGTTTATATTTTACAAGAATATGAGAATGTTGTAACAAAAACCTCATATTTCTCATGTGACTGGTTGCCAGATATTTCCATTTGCCGTTTTGATGGTTGGAAAAAGTAATAAGATTTGAATTAGAAAATTTACATTTAAATGTTTGCCTCCTCTCTGGGAGCTGCAACTGTCAGTGCAGCAAAAACAATGCACTAAAAGTGTAATTAGTAAGGTTTTTACTGGCCCATAAAGCAAAGTGGCCATAATGTATCTGCAGGGGGTTGATTGGGTTGTCGATCAATACCGATGACTCATCGATTACTTGGCCAGCTGCTGAGATTTCTGGCTTTGAAAACTCACTTTCCAGCCTGTAAACTGTTTTGGAACAAAAACTCCCCACACACTGGCATTTCAACACACTCTGCTTATTTCCCC
>NC_135999.1:3418524-3423524 GCF_048128805.1 Centroberyx gerrardi | reverse complement strand
CATTGGTCCGTGTGTGTGTGTGTGTGTGTGTGTGTGTGTGTGTGTGGGTAAAACTCAGTTTACCCAACGTTTTTATTTGTGGAATCGAGTTGAACTTTATGAGCTAAATTAATAGTATACATCAGGTATAGTGGCATCAAAGTTAATGAGAAGAGGGAATATTAATGGGGGGAAAGCATAAATTAATACTTTTATGAAAATAGAATTGAATTTTGTTTATATCGGTGATTATTTGGCTTATGATGATGATGATTGCCGACTGGAGGATTATGCATTCTCGTATTTGTGTGCATACGTATCCATGCTTGCATTTTGTGCGTGTGTGTGTGTGTGTGTGTGTGTGCAGCAGTTGGCTCGGCAGACAGTACCCAATATGGTGGCCTGTCCCCTAATGAGAGACTGGGCTGGCAATAGGGGCTAATGCTTGTTGCTTCGCCTCAGTTGCTTCATACTGCAACAACACTCCAGTAGGCTTAACACACACTTGGGAGATGGGGAAAAGGGGAGGGGAGGGGGGAGAAAGTGAAACTCCAGGAAGGATGGAGAGAGTGAGATGGTGGTGGGGGTGGGGAGATAGAGAGAGGGAGGGAGGGAGGGAGGGAGGGAGGGGGAAAGGCAGATAACAGCCTCTCCCGCTGCAGAACAACCTCCCATGGCAAACAGTCTAGACGTTACAAACGGTTTGAACGTGGATTGAAGGGAAAATGCAAGGTTTTATGGTCCAGCCTGTGTCTGTGTGTGTGTGTGTGTGTGTGTGTGTGTGTGTGTGTGTGTGTGTGTGTGTGAGAGAGAGAGAGAGAGAGAGAGAGAGAGTGTGTACGTGTTTAGCACAAGGTAAGACTTTATAGTACCATCTAGTGCTTGTAAAAGGAGACAGTTTTATCTTCCCACCTTCTTGAAACATGTTGACCTCTCTCTCTCTCTCTCTCTCTCTCTCTCTCTCTCTCTCTCTCTCTCTCTCACCCCAGTGTTTCAGACTGCCTCTCCCTCCTCTATTTGACCGGACAAGAGGAGATGGTGACTTTCTGATTCTGCCACTGTGCGAAAGTCACCGCTTGTTTTCCGCTCGCGCCATTTTGCGTCCCAAACGGAATTGAAGTGAAAGTCTAATAGGAGGGGGATGCAAAATGGGTACAAAATCGACTTACACACCTTCTTAGGCTAATGACATCAATTCATAGAATAGATCAGTAAGTAGTATCAAACTGATGCAAGTTACTGTATATGAATATCAAAACCATAAATAAATGCATTTCTTCAAAGTATAATTGATTTTTGTTTATTTTGGTGGTTGTTTACATCATGATGCTCACCACCTGGAGGTCGGGCATTGGGTGAAAGTACAGCAAATAATATGGAGCGATACAAAATAGCTATACTGCCATAATTACAGCTCAGCTTCGCCTACATGTGTTATGAAGACCTTTATTTTGACATGCCATGCGTTGGTCGCATAGAAACCGGCAACTGGCTTTTCTGGGATAATTGGAGGTCGTAGTTTGTCCACCTTTTATATTTACCGCTACATCACTGTAAAGCCCATAACCTTCCATTATGAAACGGCCATCTTTTTTTTTTTTCCATGGCATTTCTGCTTTATTTGGACAGTAGAGGGAGACGGGAAAGATGAGAGTCGGGCTCAAAATCGGCAGAAGCGGCCTCATGCCTTGAATTCAAGCGAGGCCTGTATTTACTTCATGTATTATAGATCGGGTCGGTTCTATAGAAAACACCAGGCCGGCCGGTATCATTACCCATCTCCCAGACAGACGGCAAACGTGCATCTGCTGAGTAAATATTAGGTTGCATGGATAGACAAGCAGTGGTTGTCATGGTAACTGACCCATATGGGATGTGGAAACTAGATGCGGTGCCGTGTTTTAGTGTTGCGAGCCAGGCATTTTAGCCCCGAACTGCTGTGGTGAGTGAATGAGAAGCTGACTTGTGCTGCCGAGTAGCTCCCAGGTGTGTGTGTGTGTGTGTGTGTGTGTGTGTGCGCGTGTGTGTTCACTGTGCATGTGAATGAGCATTCGTGTGCTGGAATTTAAGTAGTGCTGAATCACCTGGACATTATACAGTCGGTGTGTGTGTGTGTGTGTGTGTGCGTGTGTGTGTGTGTGTGTGCACACCTTAGGCCATGGTTGCAAGAAAAAGGTTACTTCTCAGTCAGCTTAGTTAAAGGAGAGCTGCATGCACTCCCAGGTGTGTGTGTGTGTGTGTGTAATATAATTGCATGTGAGTGTACAGTAAGTGAGCATGTGTATTTAAGTACTGCTACATCACTTGAACATTATAACATTATGTGTGTGTGTGTGTGTGTGTGTGTGTGTGTGTGTGTGTGTGAAGTCACTTCTCAGTCAACTTAGTTAAGGAGAATTGTATGCATTGTAGCTCTAAAGATGACCTGCTGGCATTCTGCCTAGATACACTGCTTCTCTCTCTCTCTCTCTCTCTCTCTCTCTCTCTCTCTCTCTCTCTCTCTCTCTCTCTCTCTCTCTCTCTCTTCCATACTGTTAAGACAGTGAAGAAACTGGGCCAGGGCTACAGGGGCAGAACAGATGGACTGTCAAGACACTCTCTCTCTCTCTCTCTCTCTCCCCTATTCAGTCTGCTTGATTAGCACGAATGTCCAATGAGCAGTATTGCCAAAGCAGGTACATCCAGTTGAATAAATATAAAAATAAAAAAAACAAAGGGAAACATAAATATCTTTCCCTTGTCTCCGTCTGTGTCTCTCTGTCCCTCCTTGCGCCCTCACCAATTAAAACGCAACACGTACAATCAGTGTATCCGCTACACAAAGCAGGGTCAGACATGTAAAGAGGAGAGAGAGAGAAACCTGGAGAGAGCAACACTACCCGACAGAGAGAGAGAGGGGAGGGAGAGAGAGGGAAGGTATTGTGAAGGTTGGAAACCAATTATCTACTAACAGCGGATTCTCTCTAGGGACCACTCCAAGACCAGCCTGGGAAGCTGTGTGTGTGTGTGTGTGTTTGTGTCTGGACAAGGCAGCTGAGGCAATTATAACTAAAAAGTTATCATTCAGGGCTGTTGTTTAAGAGAGAGAGAGAGAGAGAGAGAGAGAGAGAGGGGCAGTTAAAAAAAAGGGGGGGGGACACTAACAGAGTTCAGAGGACAGGAGAGTTTATTTAACAGAAGCTTTCTAATGGAGTGCACAGTCTGTGTTATGACTCCAGCTGCATTATTTGCTGCTGCATATATCATGCAGTTGATGATTATGTAAATTTTAGTATTAATACACTTATCTGTCATCACTGAATACAGACTACAAAATACAAGAAAACAGTCGTTATGAATTGCAAACAGCTACTAAAAAAGGAGTGGTAGTACTTTTTTTAAACGTATTTTCCAGTTGGTATTCAGCAGTTAAAGCCGAGTATGTGTCGGCATTCCAAACATTATTTGAACACAAAATTGATGTTTTGATGCCGTGCGTAGATGCACTTACATTAATGATCGACATGGCCATGAGCAGGGTACAAACAAGTGCCTGTTTTCGTGCCTTAACTTGAGTTATTTTGCATCCCCACATGAAAGAAACTGAAAGGATAGAAAACATCCATTGTGAAATAGCTGCAAATGGGTGAAATGGGTGCCGAGACATTGAGTAAAGCAAACCTACTTACCTGTCGTCACTGAATACTGATGACAAAATACAAAAAAAAAAAAAAGAGCCATTATGACTTGCAAGCAGCCACTAAAAAGGAACTGGTGGCATTTTAAAAAATATTGTCCAGTTGGTATTCAGGCAGAAGAAACACAAAATAAATAGCAGTAACAATCTAAAAACACTTTCAATGTTTGCTGAAAATGCCTTACTTTGTCACTTTTTTCCTTCCTGTTCAATGGGTTGCGCCATTTTGCATCCCCGCCTGAAAGAAACTGAAAGGATGCAAAACGGCTACTGTGAAATAGCTGCAGAGGGGCGTTTAGACGTGAGGTGAAAGTAAAGCAAATGATGAGGATTCCAAGACAGCTTAGCTTTACATGCTGAACATGTGAAACTGGGTCTCGCTGGGGTCAAGGCTGGGAACCGACCTTCTACTGGTGGTCTTTATTTTTGTCCCTACTGAATATGCCTCGCATTCCTATATGTTGAAGTGAGAGTCATGGTTCCTCATTGTTATCATCTCTATGTTGCAACGGCATCCCTGCAACAGAAGTGGAGAGTTTCCTTCCAAGTTCAAGTTCAAGTAGTTTATTGTCATATGCGTTAAAAAAGCAGCGCATTCCAATGCAATGAAAAACTTGTGCTCTGACTACTCTCTGGATAAAATACTATACAACTATACAATATACAGCATACACACCATATCACCATACGTAGAAACACATATTAACAGAAACACATATCTGTGATGATCTACACACATATATACTCCATGTATATACACATACACACATACATATCCATCCATACATATACGTATATACACACATACATGCACCCACGCATACACTCATGTATATGCTCCATATATACACTTATATACACACCATATGTACCAAAATAACTAAAACTAAATATACATTTTTATTGAAATCATTAGCTAAATTTAGTTAGCTTGACTAGTTAGTTTGACTTACAAAATAGCAACATTTTAGATGATATTAGTGTTTTTTTTAATTTCTTTTGAGTAAGTAACTCCAGGTACAAGTTGTTCCCTCCTCAAAAAATGGATATATAAAGTGTTTTGGACTGAGACGCTTAAAGTGTACTTGGCAGTTAAAGTTGACTGTGATTCAGAGTGGTATGAGGAGAGGGTGTTTATAGAGGTTTTTTACTGTTGTATTGACAATCTGGAGTTGTGAGTAGAGGACACAGTGTACCAGACACAGTCGGCCATATTGACTATATAAAAGCTCTTTATTAGACCTGTAAACTTACTTGGAAATAACTTACTTGGGGGGGTGTGTGTGTGTGTGTGTGTGTATATGGGGGGGGGGGGGGGGGGGGGGGTGTATATGGGGGGGGGGGG